>NW_027499617.1:0-42538 GCF_021521415.1 Bidens hawaiensis | reverse complement strand
ACACACCACTATAAGCCTTGAAAATAAAACACTCATCTAATTACTCAATCTTTTCATCTTGGCCATTAATTACCAAGATCAAACCATCCAGATTTATTCCTATACTTTTTAGACACACTCATCTTTTTACGATAACCCCTCCCTATATATATATGTGTGAGTGTGTGTGTGTGTGTGTAAGTTTATCTGTTCATATTAATACAAATTTTTATATATCTTCAAATAAATAAGCATATATGTTTACTTAACGATTTTACTAATTTCCACCCGTGTAGTACACGAGTTAATAACCTAGTTTAATAAATAAAACTTTCTTAATGCAGCATGTAATCACTATATAAATCCTTACAAAATTTTCTCTTCTCTCTCTCATTTAATAAATAAAACTTTCTTAATTCCACATGTCATAACTATATAAATCCTTACAAAATTTTCCATTCTCTCTCTTATATTAAGTACATTTCTTTTTTTAATATTTCAATTTTAATTTTTAATAATTCCATCATAATATAAAAGAATTAATACCATCATAAATGCGTTAATTTTTTTAATATAAAATATATTGCATTAGTTATTAATATTAGATTTTTGTAAGTAACCAATACGAAACAGGTGTGTTTCTTTAACCGATTAAAGTATCAAACAATGTTAATGTCAAAACAATTTAAGATTAGAATGAGTTTTGGTCCATGAGTTGGTTTAAAAAACTAGCTCATTTACAACTATGTTTTGATATAGAAAATAACAAAGAAATAATTTATGATTTATGAATTGTTAACAACGTTTTATTTTCAAATTGCGTAATGTGTAATTTTTTTTACCGTATAATATATCTATATATATGTGATACATTTTTTTGTATATCACATTATGTTATTATTTAAAAAAAATATTTATTCTAACTCATCTGCTGCACGGGTAACTAACCTAGTTTTATAATATTAAGACCATGTGTAGTCAAAAAGTCGTGCCTCAGACATTATGCGCAACGTGGCGCCTAGTCAGAGTTACGACTTTTTTACAAAAACATGGTGTAGTCATAAAGCCCGTGCCCCATGCATTATGAGCCACGTGGCGCCCAGTCACTATTAATTTTATTTGTTTTTTAAATAATAATTCATTTAAATAATTAAATAAAAATTAAAAACCTACATTAAAATTTAAAAAAAATACATTAAACTCACAAATAAAAACTATATTAAAATTAAAAAAAACATTAAATTAAAAAAAAATACACAAATAATAATAATAAGACTACATGTTGTATTTTTTAAAAATTTTCGCTTGCCAAACTGCTTTTAGAGATTGGACTCTCGGGTCTTCTTCTGTTAGCTCATTTGATAAAATCTTGATTTCGTTGTCCAATTCATTCCTTTTAAGTACTTCGACGGCGTCCAAATTTATTTGAAGTCGTTGGGCTCTAAGTTCTTGTATACCTTTGAGACAAATGTTCATTTCCTTAAAATGACTTTCCATTTCGGCATTCGAACCCGTTGCCGCCGACGAAGCGACCGCTTTCCCCTTTCCCTTTTTCTTGTTTCTTTTATCCCCCGGTCGAGACATCTCGGTAATATCCGCATAAGGATTCCCGGCTTCATTATCGCTTAGGTTGAAGTTTCATGCGTCGGAACCGGGTGTGTCTGGATCAACCGAAGACGATGTTTTAGACTTTTTTTACGCGGACCACCTTCGGCGTTGGCCTCGATAACCGGGCCCCATTTTGGATGAAACCTCAAGTATTCTTTCCAAATGCCAAAGTAATTGAAGCTCCTCGTGGCCTTATGTTGATACTCTGTCAACGCCCTTTCCACGATTTTCGCGTCCGAGGCACCGCAACTCCACGTTCGAACCATCCGAGAGTAAACCGTATGGAAACCCGTGCATTTGGTGTTTATGTCGTTCCATTTCGACTGCAAGGAATCTTTTTCTCGACGCGAGTCCCCGCCAAGTTCTTAATGTGTGGGTAGAAATATGTGTATTAAGTGTGTAAATTCGTGTGTTTTGATTAGTCATATATTGTGAACACGATTACTTTGAGTGCATTTGTGGTTACAGGTGTGCGGAGCGTAACAGAGCTTAACGGAGCTTAAAGAAGCTAATTTGGAGCATTCATGATGGAGTGGAAATGAAAGTGATGATCCATGAGAATATAGAGAATTTAAATACGAAGACGTGGCCGAAAACGGGTGGAAAACGGAGTTGAAACGAAGATTTTATGAAGAAAACAGTTTTGGCCTAGCAGGACCGTAAGGCAGAGCGGTTTGACCGTAAGCTACGGTTTGACCGTAGCTTACAGCTACGGTCTGGTCTGACGAAAAAAGTGATTTTATTGATTTTTCTTCCATATTTATGGCTCAAAAACCCTAGAGTCGAAATTATTCAATAACCATCAGTTTTTGGAGTTCTTGGAGGCTATCATACACCATGATAACACATCCTAATCACAAGATTGATCCATGAACACCTTCTCCAACATCTTAACCATCTCCGGGTGTAGGGTTGAGTTGCATGTTAGGTTTTGACATTCTAATACTTTAACTTTGGATTTGGAATTGAGCAATCATTCGGTTGATCAATTCTTAGTGTTTGGTTTTGTGCTTAAATGGTTTTTATTAATTGATTGCTTAATTTTTTGTCAGTTATTGATTTGTGGTCATCAACAATTAGGATTAAGTTCTTTCGTCATTGACCCTTTTATCATTAACCATATTATTGATTTTGTGTTTCAACAAGTAAAACTGATTATCATTAGATTTTCATTAAGCCGTGTCAATTGTTCGGATTCAGTTCTGACGATCAACATAGTCAATCATTAAGTCTTTTGATTTACATATATTAACAAGAAACCGTCCAAAGAAGTTTATCAATTTCCTAACTTGTTTCGAACCCCGAACCATGGAGTTTGGTTATTTTCATATAATTGTTTACAAACTACTCTTTAAACCGCTTGACATCGTTTGTCCGCTTAGTTAATTAACTATTAAGTATTGAACTTGATTAGCACTTTCCACTGATTCCCTGTGGATTCGACACCTTACTTTCCCTAGCTAGTAAAAGTATTTTACAAATGTGTTTGATTGACCTTTCGACATCGATCAAAATGGCACCGTTGCCGGGGAATCAACGTGCAAAGTTCTAGTTTAGTGTTTTGTTTACTTTTAGTTTTATTTTTGTCAGTTTTACGTTTGGTATTTGTGTGTTTCATGTGTGCAGGTAACTCAGTATGACGTTGAGTTGGGTCTCTGACCCACATGAAGGATATAAGGCCATGGAGGACGATGACTCGTACCGTACACATTCATATCATGACCCACCTTCACCAAACTCTCAAGGCTTCTACAAGTCAGATAACCAAAGGAGTTTCAACCAGCTGGGTCGCAACATGCGGTACCAAAATTATTCAGCGCCTCAATCTGATTATAAGGGTTATTATGGGTCAACAACAGGTCACCATGAAAACTCGTATCAAAGAAATTCTCAATCCCAAAAGAGAGTTAATTGTTACGAGTTTGAGGATGATTCGGAGTATGATAGTGAAGGGTTCGATACGCCAAGTTTTGTAAGTTATACGAGAAGGATGACTACTATTACCATGAACATCCACAACCAATATACGAGGAAGTCCCTCAACATTATAATCATGGTGGGACATATCAAAGAAATTATCAACAAGATCAAGAAGATTCTTCGGGTAACAAAGAAGTGTCTTGGAAAGATGTTATGGATTTATAGAAGGAGATGAAGAGAGATCAAGAAGCTCACAATCAGGCTTTAAATCAGAGGTTAGAACTCCATGAGACGTTTAATGACGCTCAAGATAAACTAGTGAGTCAACTATTAGAAGAGGTGGCTCAAATTGAACGAGAACAAGAAAAGTTGGCTAGTGGTGCCATGGTTGATGAGGAAGTGATAGAAGAGGCTCTTGATCTTTCAGAGAATGAATTTGAGAATCTGGTTTTGGAGAATAATACCACACCAATTCCTCTAGTTACCGAAGAGCCAATGAATGCATCAGTTGTGGTTGATGATGAGGATATAAAGGGGGAGAGTTCAGATCTTTTGGGGAATGAAGTTGAATGTTTAGACCCGATTGAAAACATAGTAACCTTTAAAGAGCCGGTGACTGAAGTAACACAGGTGAATTCCAGTCATTCTCCCATTTTGGTCACGCATATAAATGAAGATTGGGGTGATGGTGCAAGTTCAAAGAAGAGGAAAGTGAGTTTGGAAGACCTTGAACAAAATATGGTGAAGTGGCCTTGTATTCGGTTTACACACATGTCCACCACAGAGAAGAAGGTATGGGCACAAAAATTTAATTACCGAGCATACACAGGAAATTCAGTGGGAAAATGTTAGGTTCAACCACGATCATATCCTAGTGTTTTAATCTCAAAAAAGAGGGTACGGGCTCGATGTGTGAATTACCGGGCATATTTGGGAAACGTTGAAGGTAAATGTTCATTCACACCGACTCATAATTGTTTATAAGACATCTTGAACATGAAGGAAGAAGAGGAGCCGAGGTGTGTCAATAACCGAGCTTTTATAGGGAATTCGGTAGGGAAGTGTCCGCTTAGACCACCGTAAACGTCATACCAGGTAACGGTCTGGCTGAAGACCTTAACAAAAACTTAGCGCTAATTGGAAGGCAACCCGGATTTAATTTTCAATTTGTATTTTATTTTATTTCTTTTTAGTTTGTTTAACCGTTTTATTTCAAGCGTACCACTGTAGCAAAATTCAAGTGGGGGGATGCCATAAGGAAAATTCGGAGTTTTATAGTGTTTCGGTGAAAGAATTTTAAGTTACGAGGTTTTGGATATCTGACGTGCTTTCATGTTCCGTTTGCTACAGTTGATTCAGGCACGTGTATATTTTTGTTGTAGTTGAACTTTGTGAGTGTAATTCACTATAAGCCTCACGAGACCTTACTCGTCCACCCAGGCTACCGAGGGGTTTAAACGGCTTGTTGCATATGCTAAATGCAATCGTGATTCCTACGAAAGTGAGTTAGGTCTTTAAACATTTTTACTCATTTAACAAATTCAATTATGAAATTTATTTAACTCGGCTTGGTAATTATAATCAACAATTTCGCAAACAGTTTAAAAGGCATATTCTAATATTGTGAGAAGCATGCTACTACACGTGTGAGAGTTTGTAGATATTGTTTAGTGAGTTGAGGAGACATGTTCATCTGGAGCAAGTACGAGTGCACACGAGTTACCTATATCAGGTGATTTCGTTTTCATTGTTTTCTTTGTTTTATTAGTTGCGTTGTTAAAAGTGTAATTGTATAAATTGTTATGACCATCAAATTAAGCCCGGTTTAAAAATAATAATAATAAGCAGTAAATTTTAACCCGGTCCTCGTTAATGTTCTTTTAAAAGTTATATTTTTAAACATTGAGGACAATGTCAATCTCAAGTGTGGGGATAGGGAAAAATTGAAAATTTTGGCCTTAGAGTACCTTGATTGTGCGCAAAAGCGAAATTGTAACTTGTTAATTGCTAGTATTAATGACAAGTAGAGGTCTTTGGTCATGGTCAGTTTTTAAGCTTCTCGAAAGTCTTCCCATGCAAATGTTTTTCAAAAAGAAAAATTTAAATGGGCCTTTTAAATGGGGATTACGAGTCATGGGGACAGGTACACATGTTTCATGTCGACAGCCTAATTCCTCCGGTACGTGTGTGAGTTAACCCAAATATATATAATACACATATAATATATAGTACACACATGTTATTTGAGTGCTTTCATTGATGTTCATGGATTACTGGATCGTAGTTGGCAAAATGCAAAAGTGATAGAGGCAATTAGGTTAAGCCTCGTCTGGATGAGTGAGAGTGTGGGTACTGGGGGTTGGAGCCTCATACATTATACATATGAGGATGGTTAGTGAGAGGGGCGGGGGGTTGGGTCCCTTAGAAAACCTTTCTTGGACTTATTTTTTATTTGGTTAACCCCGACATTATGTTACGAGACGATCCGGCTTACAAGGTTTATTTGTAATTATATTTGTTTTTGATTTTGTATTTGTATTTGTTCCGGTATTAAGCATTACGTTATTATGCTTTAAAAATTTTTTTGAGGAAAAAGCCAAAAATATGTCTATGTATATTCAGTTATGTATTCAGTAGTTCGTTTATGTAAAAAAAAAGAAAAAAAAAGAAAAAAAAAATGAAAAGTCAAAGAAAAACTCAAAAAGAGTCAATGTTCTAGTCAGGATTGGTTGTAAATGAAAGTCAGTGAGTTTGTTAGTTGTTTAGTCATTGGAATAAATTGGTCAGTTGTTTATGTCAGTGTTATTTAGTTGTTTTGTAATAAGCCGGATCAGATCGTCTGAGTTACTTCAAAAATTCCTTTCCATACCCTTTCTTGGACTTATTTTTCATTATGCTTTAAAAAAATAAAATGTGCATAAACGAATTACTGAATACATAACTTAATATACACAGACATATTTTTGGCTTTTTCCTCAAAATTTTTTTTTACATAAACGAACTACTAAATACATAACTGAATATACACAGACATATTTTTGGCTTTTTCCTCAAATTTTTTAAGCATAATAACGTAATGCTTAATACTGGAACAAATACAAAATCAAAAACAAATACAATTACAAATACACCTAGTAAGCCGGATCGTCTCGTAGCATAATGTCAGGGTTAACCAAATGAAAAATTAGTCCAAGAAAGGTTTTCTAAGTGACCCAAACCCCCGCACCTCTCACTAACCATCCTCATATATATAATGTATGAGGCCCCAACCCCCAGTACCCACACTCTCGCTCATCCAAACGAGGCTTAACCTAATTGCCTCTATCACTTTTGCATTTTGCCAACTACGATCCAGTAATCCATGAACATCAATGAAAGCACTCAAATGACATGTGTGTACTATATATTATATGTGTATTATATATATTTGGGTTAACTCACACACATACCGGAGGAATTAGGCTGCCGACATGAAACATGTATACCTGTCCCCATGACTCTTATCCCCATTTAGACAGTCCATTTAAATTTTTCTTTTTGAAAAACGTTTGCATGGGAATACTTTCGAGAAGCTTAAAAACTGACCATGACCAAAGACTCTACTTGGCATTAATACTAGCAATTAACAAGTTATAATTTCGGCTTTTGCGCACAATCAAGGGACTCTAAGGCCAAAATTTTCAATTTTTCCTTATCCCACACTTGAGATTGACATTGTCTCCAATGTTTAAAAATATAACTTTTAAAAGAACATTAACGAGGACGGGGTTAAAATTTACTGCGTATTATTATTTTTTTAAACCGGGCTTAATGTGATGTTCATAACAATTTATACAATTACACTTTTAACAACGCAACTAATAAAACAAAGAAAACTATGAAGACGAAATCACCTTATATAGGTAACTCGTGTGCTCTCGTGCTTGCTCCAGATGAACATGTCTCCTCAACTCACTTAACAATATCTACGAACTCTAACACGTGTAGAAGCATGCTTCTCACAATATTAGAATATGTCTTTTAAACTGTTTGCAAAATTGTTGATTATAATTACCAAGCCGAGTTAAATAAATTTCATAATTGAATTTGTTAAACGAGTAAAAATTTTAAAAGACCTAACTCAATTTCTTAGGAATCATGATTGCATTTAGCATATGCAACAAGCCGTTTAACCCCCCCCCCCCCGGTAGCCCGGGTGGACGAGTAAGGTCTCATGAGGGCTTATAGTGAACTACATCCACAAAGTTCAAATACAACAAAAATATACACGTACCTGAATCAACTGTAGCAAAAGGAACATGAAAGCACGTCAGATATCCAAAACCTCGTAACTTAAAATTCTTTCACCGAAACACTATAAAACTCCGACTTTTCCGTGTGGCATCCCCACAATTGATTTTGCTACAGTGGTACGCTTGAAATAACACGGTTAAACAAACTAAAAAAATAAAATAAAATAAAATACAAATTGAAAATAAAATCCGGGTTGCGGTATGGTGTTCTTTTTAGCCCGAGCTTCGCCGCGTTGGCTCGAACTGCCGGCGGTTTCCGGGACGGGTTGTGGCTCCGGGTTTATTTGTGTCTCCGGCACGAACTCGTCGTCGGGTTGGGAATCCAAATCGGCAAAAATTTTTGTAGTTGGGTTTTGAAAACCGGGCACTGTATTTGGTAAAGGGGCTCCGGAACCTAGATATGCCATGTGCGCTACTATATACGCTTCGAATGGATACGGAGATTGAGGGACGTGGACGGTTGGCATCGGGGCGGTAGATGGGTTCGGTTGTGGATTTTGGTTGCTTGCGTTGCCTTGACGGGCAAATTGACCTAAACCGAGAACATTTTGGTTGTTATTCGGAAACATTTTGGTAGTATTATAGTATAAATAATTGTATAAAAAATATTTGGTAGAGAAGTGGTAGAAAGGAATGTGTAAAAAAAATAAGGTTTGGGTTTGTTTTTATAGTATAGTTTTAGTTAATAAAAAGTTTTTTTTATTTTAAAACCCAATGGCTACCCCAACGGATAGTTTTTTTTTCTTTGAGCCATTTTCAGCGTTTTGTGCATAACGCTTAAAAAAAGCCCAAAACGCCGTCCAAATTGAACGACTACGGATGGTCTTAGGAAAAATCTACTACTTATTATAACCTTGCTATACAAATATACATATATAATAAAAATAGAAGTTTATAAAAGTGTTCAACGATGAGAAACGTGAATTAAAGGTGTCGGGATTTAATAATAATGGTTTATTATTGTTAAGATTTAACTACAATACATATACGCACACATGCACACACACACATACATACAAAAACTTGTAAGGGGGTTAATTGTCGAGAACGTAAATTAATAGTGCCGGATAAAATAATAATGATTATATAAATTAATTTAAAAACCGTTTAGAACCTTAAATTAATTAACCAACAATAAAATATGCAAAACTGGGCAGGCAGGGCTCGAACCTGCGCCCCTTGCTAGCTTAGTTCTTGCTGGTGTGTTAGTTGGTTAAAACTCAATAATAAAATTATATAACCAAACAGACACGCATCAATTCAATCTATAAACCCTAGAAAGATCAATCTATCAATCCACATTGTATTCGTTCAATTAACGTTAGGGTTAATGTTAACTAGATCAAAACGAATTAGATACACCTAACAATTACCAAAAACGATGAGAAGTCGAGGTGTAATGGCCGTATAGTGACCCGCAGCCGTACATCAACTATGTTAGACCACTAAATGGCTTCAATTCATGTAATTAATATAGTTAGGGGTTTAGGTCGCCAGCTTTGGTAGATCATGTATACCAGTTTAATTTAATTATGGTGGTGTATAAATATGGTTTCTAAGGCGGTGTAAGCATGTTCGGTTGTTTCACGATTTTCGTATCATTTTGATATTGTTTTTCCTAATTAAAGTTTTAGAAGATATATTAAATGCAGAAGAAGAAGAACTGAATGGTGGACCGGTACGACGTCTCTCACGCAAATCTCTCTGGTTCGGAAAATCCTTTAGTTTCAGGTGGTCCTAGAGATCGAGAGTGTCACTTACAACTATTAAAATCAACAAAAGAAACTAAAATTAGTTAAACTGTTTTAACTACTAAGCAAAGAAAAAATTGCAAGTACCAAGTAAGGTTGGTCCTAACTCGAGTCGTTCTCAATACGCCTCAAACCGTGTCCCAGGCAACGGTGTCAAAAACTTGATGTGTGCCTAATTCACGAACTATATCTATGAAACTCACAACTACGCTTTAATTATATAACGGATTATCCTAATTCCACACACAACAGGCAAGTGTACTGATCGTATGTAGTATAGAACTAAGAAGTCCGAGTATCGAACACAAGGACACGTGAAAACGATTTTGATTACTAAACCCTAGACAAGACCTTCCTAAGAATAATATTTTAATTAAGTTTATTATTAAAAACTACTTGACCTAATTTAATTTAAACAAACTTAATTAATTTAATTTTACTAACTGGACTAACTGAAAAAACTTTCCAAACTTTTAACACTCAACAACCTTTAACTGTTTACGATGGAGAACCCGTCTACCTAGGTATGAATAAAATTGAAGGCCCAACAAGAAAATGGATAGAATGATATCACGACACTGGTATCTAAAGATGACACAACTAAGGCTCACTCAAGCTAGCTAGATCACCTCTCAGTCTCACTAACAAACCTTAATTACATTTAACTGATTAGAAAAGAAAACTGGAAAACAATTACCAAGGTGTTCTAATGCCGACTCTCCTCTCGGACTCACCGACACTCAACCCCCTAATGGATATGAATACTACACAACCAAGGATAGAGGAACAATTCAATTTAACACAAACTAGATCAACTAGTCGCTCAAAAACCCAAACCCGACAAGAACCGAACTTGCCCTCACGCAATTCTAATCCTAGCATGCAAAGGCTATGAGACAACCCTAACTTCTTATCACCTCTCGGTCTCTAAGAAGGTGTATACCCGCTAATTTTTATCAAATAACTCACTTGACAAAACCCTACGGTTGTGCATATCGCAAACAAACCCTAAACACGTGCAAAATCTAGAACTAAACATGCAAAAATCAATCTATACAAAATAACCAGTAAAAGCATGAGGTTTATGAAGTAATATTAATAAAATTTCAGCAACTAAACACAACCTAATTCATATATTAATCAAACTTTACAAAACAATTCAATTCTTTTGATCAAACAATCCATAAAATTTTTCAAAATTGAACACTTATCATCAACCCTTGGTAAAACTAACAAGATTAGCCAAGCATATTAAATGGACATCATCATATACTCATAAAAATATTCATATTACTCATCCAAATCATAAGTAAACTCAATCCATAATCAATAATAATCAAACACAACTTAATCCTTAATTCAATTGCAAAAGAATTCAACTTTATGATATAAAAAACAAGACAATAATGAATCATAAATCAAACCAAAGTATATGATGATGAAGTATGATGATCTTGGCTATCTCTTGATGCTTAGAAAACTTGATAAACACTAGTAACTTGGTTGCAATAATTCTTTTTCTTCTTCCTTCTTGCTGTCGATTGCAACCCTTCACAAGACTTAGGGTTTTAAATTTTTTCTTCTTATCTTGAAGTTGCTGCTGATTTCGCCTCTAGAGGCTAGTTAGGGTTTGTTTTCTTGTTGTTTATTATATTATAACACATATGGGCTTCACAAAATGGATATGGGTCGGGCCTTTAACTCGGTTCTTCAATAATAGTGCACAATCGGCCTTTAAGTCTCTTTCAAAGCTCAGTTTCTTTCTCTTTAAACACGTAACCTAAAAATACATATACATGTAAGATCACACTCAAAACAAGTTAATAACACTAAATATTAGATGAATAAGCGATTAAAACAATGATAAATAGCGCAGAAAACTAGTGTGTTTTAAAACACATCACGGACCTTCTTCTCCTGGAAACCTACAGGAAACCTGCAATGCATCTCCATTCTCCCTAATATCGTTACACCGTCTCCCTTCCTCTTTAAAACCTATCAGAAATAAGAAAATGAAGCGAATTTCGTATTCTTCCATCGCTAATCCCTATATATCAAACCCGATCTTATTTTCAAAAATTCGTAATCAATGTTACACGACTTACAAAATAAATATAGGGCTTTTGTTAAGGGGATCAAAACTAGTCGAATGATGTGTTAGTTACCTCGAATGGTGCACGATTGACGAGAGTGGACTTCGCAGGAGACAACGATAGTGGCACGTCAGTTAGATTTCAAATTAGGGGCAAGAGAGAGAGAGAGAGATACTGTGTAACGATATTGAGAAGAATGGAGGTGAGTTACAGGTTTCCGGCGTGATGCAGCCTGAGAAGAAGGTCTATGTTAGCAAATCACTAACGGATTTAACATCAGTTAGTCGCGATCCATTAAAAGCAAATACCCTTTAGTTGAGACTGACACCAGTCAAGTTTAAAGTTGGGAATGTTATTTATCAATAAGACATAATTAGGATAATTTAAAATCAATATTCCTTAAAATAAAGAATGACGAAACGTAGAATAATAATAATCATTAAATACCATTAAAAACAATAAATAATAATAATCAACATTAAATACTGTGTTATCAAATATTTCAAAAACTCGTTATAAATACGTAACATTTTTATCTAATGTTATCATAATCTCTCTCAAACTCCAATGGAGTTAATAATGATGAAGAATACCGTGTCATTTCTTTTGGTTTGTGTGTTATTTACAAGCATTGTTGCCTATCCTCAAAAAGAATTTTGTGATGGTTTTGGTAATATTATTTTATTTCATTTATAAAGGCAAACCAAAGACTAAGCAATTACTTTTATGGTTTCTTTAATTTACAATTTTTCTTTGTTTCAATTGTTTACAGGTGGTGATCACCTAAAATCTTATGTTTTTAGTTTTAATCGAAACCAGTCTAACTCAAACTCGTGTGCTAACTTATGCTCAGGTTACGAGCCCCGCCTCCTAATAGGGTATTCTGGTTGTACATGTGACTTATGCATTTGTTGTATTAAACAATAGTTATGTAATGCGACCAAGTTTTCAATATTTTTTGAAGTAAAATCATAACTTTAGATTTACATGAAAACGATGATCATGATAAGAACTTGATTATTATCTATTTATTTATAAACATACATGAGGATATTGAGAAGTTCTTTGTGTATTTTTGTAGTTGTGCACACGTTCTTGGTATACAAATAAAGTTCAACCAAGGTGTGCTATCAGATGTTTTAATAACCGATTTGTACTTTGGTGGTTTTATTTACAATGAGGAATCAAATGAGATCAACAACAAATGGTTCTTTTATTTTTGTTGCCTTTGATTTTTCTTCCAATTAGTTAATTTCTATGAGTTTTAATTCTTTATTCAATTTGGGTTTTACAAATTAATTTCAATGATTTTGTTTCCAAACAAATAACTTGTTTTCTTTTTCTACATTTGAGTTTGGCAATGGAGATGGAGGCTTTGAATTTCCCATAAAATTTATGTTGATTAAGGGGTATCATTTTCATTTGATGCAAATTACACCAAAAATAAAACTTTCCATGTGTGTGAGGAAGGATTTTCAAAATGCATTGAATAAATGCGATTTATGGAAAAACTTTACATAACAGTTACATCTCATGGCTCATGCTCAACCAAACATTTTTTTGTGTCATATACATAGTGTTGGTACTTGATTCAAGAAATACAACCAAACGTGTTGTCATTAGTATCATTTGATATAACGGATTTGCATGTTGGTTCTTTTGTTTGACGTTTGAGGAATTGGATGGAGATCGACAATGAATGGTTCTTTCTATTTGGTTTCATGTGATTTTTCTTCTTACTAATTAATTTCAATTTTACTAGAACCAAAAATACTTCTCATAATTCAAATTCTAAAAAAGTTCATTAAATTGGTATCCAGTTATTTTCTATATCCTATAAGAATCTTGTTGTTAATTTATAGGAACAGTGCATACTGATTGTGGTTAATTTTGTTAATAAATTTTGTGATTTTGTTTCTTGCCTTACATACTCCTCAAACTTGCTTTCTCCTCTAGTTTGCATGATTAACTAGGATGGGATGACAATAATAACAATCTGTCACACCATAGCCTAACGACGGAACCCTAGATATCTCATAATCTTTATCGGCTTGCAGTCTTCTTCAACACATTTGGTAGCAATTTAATCATCATCAACAAATTGGGTATTAATCATCTGCATTTTCATTCGACTTCAACATTAGAATTACAGTATTAAACCTAATTTTTCATTTACAGCTTGCCTTGAAGACAATATTCAAAACGATCATCGCCTTCTGATTTCAATGTATTTTAAAATTGTTTACACTAAATCATTATGTGATTTTTAAATAACCCAAAAAAAATAAAAATCTCGGCTATACTTTTATTGTTTAAAAAATTTGTTCCTTTTCTTTAGAGTTTGAATGCTTTGAATCGATACACTGTTAATCTATTTAGGGTTTTATGTATTCCAAATTATTGTTACATACTAAAAGTTGAATACTTATATTGTTTTGACTCTTCATTGAATCGTTTCCTTTTTGTGTTTGTTATTTTGTTAGTTTTGTTGTTGCATGTGTCACAAGAAGATGTGGATTATCATTTACATGGCCAGCAACAAGCTGGAGTGGTAAAATTATGTTTTGGTCAAACACACTTCTAGGATGTCACAATAGCATTTGATTGTGGATTTTATGTTTTAGACTTTCAGTGATGGATAGGAAAATGTTGCATCTTATCTTTAATTACACATAACCTACTTGATTTAGTTTGTATCAGTGGTAGTTGGTAATGATGGTCATATAACTGTCACGACGTTCTACTTAGCATACCCCATCTTTCGGCAACACCTGATCGAACACAAAAATCCTAACTACATTGATGATTCAATTGTAATGGTAGTTGGTGATGGTGGTTTAATTGATGTTACTGCAAGTATTGTTATTAATCGATTATTGTTAAATTTAATTATGTAGGTATTTGTTAAATTTTGTACTCCATTTTTTTTGTAAGGTGAAGTACATATGCACAACTGGCTGATGTTGAGGTGATGAAACTGAGTTCTGATGATGATTGTAATGAAGCTACTCCTGCTCTTCTTGATATGGTTGTTCATTACCGTTGGGTAAGATCAAACATTTACATATTTTATTCTTCCATGTTATTTACTTCTTTACTATTATAACTTAATTTACTCTTACTTTTTGTTTATAGCGTATTCCAGTTGATTTTGCAAGGAAGAACGGATTATACATGAACATAGATTTGGTCATGACGAATCGTGAAGGCATTGAATTTCCTACTTAGGTTCGTTTTCGCTGTAGTAAGAGGTTTAGGATTCATGATTGGGTAAAGTTTGCTCGAGCAAATTGTCTTCAAAACGATGACCGTTGTGTTTTTTACTACAACAAAGACAACGGTATTTTCGAACTTATTGTCGTTACCAAGAACACCTAATCTAACTTCTTGACCTTAAAACATTAATCTTTGAAACTTATGATGTGGATGTTTGTTTCAACCCCATGTTTTATTTAATATCTGTTGATGCTATCCAGGGTCGGCCCGTATGAGTAATAAACCCAAGCTCTAGTTTAAGCCCACCAAATTTTAAGGATCCCCTTTTAAGATTTTTGTGTCTATAAATATATATTAAAAGAATAAAGAAGGCTTCTCCCAATCTATTGTGTTGGCGGTTGGCCTAGTGGTTCTTGGAGTCTTTCATGCTCAACATATTTGTTTCACACCAATGTTTGAATCTCATGCAAGTTGAATTTTTCACACGTATTTTAGCTTTTTAACCTTACATCATATTTCCACCTCATTTCAATAAAACAAATTACAACTACAATATCACCATTTATACTTAGAATTTCCTTCTAATTTTGTATATAAAAAAATAATAACACTCAATCAGTTAAACCCTTTTTACTTTCTATAAACGTTGGTGAAAGACATCTTAATATGCATTTGCTATATAAACAATTAGGTTAGTTACCCGTATAGCACATGGGTTAGATTAATTAATTGTTAAATAATAACATAATGTGAAATACAAAAACAAAATGTATCACATATATAAAGATATATTATACGGTAAAAAAATTACACATTGCACAATTTAAAAATAAAAAGTTGTTAGAAAATTCATAAATCATAAATTATTTCTTAGTTATTTTTTTATATCAAAACTTAGTTATAAATGGTTACTTTTTTAAATCAACTCGTGGACCAAAACTCATTCTAATCTTAAACTGTTTTGACATTAACAATGTTTGATACTTTAGCCGGTTAAAGAAACCCACCCGTTTCGTATTGGTTATTTATAAAATTTAATATTAATAACTAATGCAATATATTTTATATTAAACAAATTGACATATTTTTGATGATATTAATTCTTTTAAATTAAGATGAAATTATTAAAAATTGAAAATGAAATATTAAAAAGAGAAATATACTTAATATGAGAGAGAGTAGGGAAATTTTGTAAGGATCAACGTGGTGATGACATGTGACATTTAGAAAGTTTTATTTATTAAATAGTATAGATTTTTTATTTTCGGTTTCAGACCTAAATAAAGCTAGTAGAACAAGTTTTGTAACAATAAATTTTTAAAAAAAGGGCCTCAAAATTTTTTTAGTTTTACGCTTTCAAATTAGTTGGGTCGGCCCCAATGCTATCTATTTATTTGTGCTTATATATGGTGTTACAATATTCTATTAATATTGGTTTTATAATGTTTAAATCAGGGATGAAATACTCACCAGAAAAGAAAAGCTAAAATTATAAAAAATTAATATCATTAATTTCATAAATATTTTTCCTAACATTTCCTAAAAATATGAAACTTATTTATATTTGCGTGATTAGGTCGTTCCAAAAAAACAAAAAAAACTTAATATTCTTTTAATGAGTGTGTTCATATTACATATTCATCTACAACCAAAACAACTCAACACTTTCTATAAAAGCCAGTCAGATTTTCTTCAAAAACCATTGTTGCTTCATCTCGAGATGTCGTGTAATATGTTTTTCAGTACTAATTATTCACTCTATGTCAATATTAACGTTAATTTTTTTTTGTGAGATCCATTTGCAAATGTTTCCCACAATGTGAAGTTTATATTCATTTCACTACATATAAAACATAAGAATTTTATTATTTTTTGCTTCATTGACATGTTTGTAAATATATTTGTATTATTAAATTTACTTTTTGGTTTTTGTTTTGGCTTTTTACAACCCGTGTATCACCCGGGTTCTATGTTAAACTTTAGACAAGTGAATCAAGATCATCAAATACGATATTGCATAAAACGTTTATCTGACTCTTTTCATTAATAAAAAACAAGAACAAAATATTTTCTACTCTTTCTCTACTCTAACAAAAGAAAACTAATGATGTGGTTTATATAACACTCACAGTTCTAATTTTACTCAAACTAGGAAACATAATCATATTATACTTCTTATTTATTTAATAATAAATAAAATATAACTATGACTAGGGCTGTGCAACGGTTCAGAACCGCGAGAACCGAACCGGAACCGGAATCGAACCGGAACCGAAAATGAGTGAAAAATAGAACCGGAACCTATTATAGTAAACCGATTCGGTTCCAGAACCGCTAAAGCCGGTTCTCGCTAATCGGTTCTGGCTAGAACCGGTTCGATCATTTATTTATCAAATGAGTTATGCAAACTTTGCAAATTGCAAAACAAGTTTATACAATTGTATGTCTTCTTTTACGGTAAAACTAATTTAGATTACAACATGAACATCCGTTATATTTTTTATTAAAACCTAAGTGTTGAAGTTAAATAAATCATTAGCAACGATAGATTAATGGAATATCATATCATTTTATATTAAATTACCTTGATAGCTTAAATCAAAATTGATCATGTTTGCTAGTTCTTGAACGTAAAGAAATAATATTTGAATTGAACAATGATTGAATGGATGCCGGTTAATAAGTTAGTCTATAAAAATGGGGATTAGTAAATTTATTTAAAACATTTTGAATATTCCGGTTCTTCGGTTCCAAGTCTAGAACCGCCGGTTTTACCCGATACTGAACCGGGAACCGTTTAATGCAAATTTTGAGAACCGAGAATATATTTGTATTATTAAATTTACCTTTTTGTTTTTGTTTTGGCTTTTAACAACCAGTGTATCACACGGGTTCTAACCTAGTAACATAATAAAAAAAACTATATTATAACAAAGTAATCTATTTTTAACACAAAAGAAAAAAAAAAGATCCCGAAGGCCATAAGCAAATAAATTATAATTGTACTACTAACATGATGCCACTAAGATAACAATGAACTGTCACAATTTGTACTAGACAAAAATCAAATACAGTAATAAGTTATAGATACAATAGTGAATCTCTGATTAATTCAATCACTACAAACTCAAATAACAATAAACTCAAAACTAATTGATGTACATCAATGTAATTAACTTCAAAACTACTAAACAACGACTCCGTCTAAACATGTTTTTATCATGAATATGGAAACCTAAACGTGCAGAAGACGAAAAAGAGAGATGAGCAGATTGAAAAGATGCAGATAATAATCCAATCAGAATAATCCATGCATTTTAACACCCCTTATGTTTGTTATCAATAAAAAATGTGTGGGCCTTGACCTTCATCCAACCCATCAAACGTCAGCCCATTCATCCACAAGTAAGTCATCTAGCTTATCAGCTTCAACCCCAATAACGCTTCGATCCCAACAAGTCTCCGATGATCAACCCAAAACATATGAGATCATTAAACAACCAACCGACACTTTTGTATATACAATTGATAAAGACATTATTTTTAACATGAATCTACTCTTATCATCTCACACAACTATTTTACTATTCATATAATTTGATGTTTTTCTGGACTTTAATGTTAATGAACCTACTCCTACTCCAATTATGTGTTTAAAGTTTAAACCTATAATAATACTAACAATAGAAAAATGCTTTGTGATTGTAATATTCAATTTTCTTTTTTCTATTGTTCCACATTCTTAATTAATCAACTAATTAAATAACAAATAAGTTTTTTAATCAATAAGTTAAATTATTTGTGTGTTCAAGTTTAGATTCCATCAAATGAAGTCGAACTATAAGGGTTACGCTATAAGGGGCTATTTTGGATTTCTTATTTTACCTTCTTATAGTTTATAACTTACAGGTTATAAGTTATAAGGTTTTTGAATAAGTTAGATTGTGTGAGTATATAAATCATAAGTTACAACTTTGTAACTTATAACTTGTATACGTCATGAGGAGGTAAAATAAGGAATCCCAAACACCTCCTAAAGTTCACTAAAAATGCAATGTTTAATTATATGTGAAACTATTGTTATGAACTATACTAGCAGACACGTCCTAGCAAACCCAACAAGTTGAATAGGGCATCGATTGAGAAGGGAACCGATAAGTGGGTGTGGAGAAGGGAACCGATAAGTGGGATCGATTGAGAGCATAGGACATGACGAATAAGATGATCGCGTGTGACCTTCTTCTTCTTCTTCTTTATAAATTTCTCATCCAATTTTCTAATATTTATCTTGTAATATTTTTTAGCTACTACTGCAATTGTAATCTTTTCCAAAATCTATAGAAGTATCAGATCAGTTTGTATTCTTGTTGTTGCTTAGTTGTGAAATGTCGTTTCATAGAAACTATACACGCATTAAGAATACAACCCTCTGACCGTCATTCCAACACCCCCAAGAGACCATAATTTGTTCGACTGGAACAATGATGCGGAGATGACCAGACCCTGCTTATAGCTGCTTCAACCGTGTCTGAAAATCACCACTATCACGTACTCCTTTCTTTCACCCATGGGTGTTAGGTTATGGTGGCTTATGGTGTATAAATGAAAGAGATGTTAACAAAAAAAAATTTATATCTTTTTATCGTGAGGGTATATTACAGAAATGACCCAATTTGGTAACACAAACTTAGCATTTTAATTCTATTTCTGATAGTAAGGTCATGGGGTATATATACTATAACTCTAACATTAGTTAAAATGACATGACACTTTAAAAATTGATTAAACTACTCCACACTTGTGTTAAATTTGTTAAAAATAGCCCTTGGATTATGCATTTAACAGGTTAAAAGACAAAGAACAATATATTAAATTAATAATTAATAGGGCTTAGATGAAGTTAAAAAGATTAAATTATTTCCCTTGGGTGAGATTAATTGAAAGATAGAAAAATGAGTGATGTTGTGCTTATGTAAAGTTTATATGTGTTAAGTATACTCTATGTCCTAATAGCAACTTTTATTTATCTTAAGAATATTTCTAATCATTGTTATTAAACAACATTAATTAGAACTTTAAATACTGTCGATCTCACCTTGAGGGGCGAGAGTCGGCTTCCCTGTTAGGTAATTCCAGCAACCCATTTAAATACTCAATGAAAACATTTTGTATTATAAATGTACACAAAATTATTTGATCATAAACATTTTGCTTCTTTCACCGTATGACCGTTTGATATTTCTATATTGACAAAACAAAGCAAAGGGCCATAGTCTTTACTATAGTATAATGGTGACATATTCCAAGGGTCGTAACGTTGTTTTATCTCTTGCTTCTATTTAAATTTCTTTCACTTGTGTGGGGGTTGATAAGTGTTTTTTTTATTGTAACACTTTTCACTAACTAGTTGGATGAAGACAAAGGAAATAAAATCAGCGTTGAAAATTTCTTGACCTCCAAAACATTTTATAATATTAATTATTAGACGTTAACTATATTTGATGAAAAGAAATCAATTTTTTTAATGGGATGTATTATAATTGAAACACTTTTCATTGTTATTGCTCTTGACATTATATAGGTTGTTGCTACTAATATAATCACTTGGAGATTTAAACTTGCTTTGTGTGGATACATGTTGGAAAAGAAACAAATGAATCTTTGTTCACTCATCTTCAACAACAAGCTACGACTTCTCTACAAAGGTTGTTATGCTAAACATGCTATGTAGTTGATTTTGGATATCGTATGAAGAAAATTAAATTTTGGAGAGTACGCGAATATGGTAAATATAAAGAAAATTAAATTTTGGATATTGGATATATGCCAAATATCATAAGTTTACTAATATTTAAAACAAAAAAAGGTGAATATCAATATAAATAAGAGAAATGCATTTCTAAATAATAAACTATTCTAAAAATTGGTAATCGTTAATTTAAAAAAAATGATATTTGTTCTTTAAAATTATAAAAATACGAATTGTGATTTATTTTTAAGTCAAAAGCGGCCCAAGTTCACCGACTAAATGTGATTCTGACTAAAATTTATCACGTTTGATCGATTCTTAGTAACTAAGTGGAGTTAAAGAAACTCACATAAGTGACATACCTTGTAGACAATACTCGGGAAATACTCGGTCTTGTAAACCTACTTCTACAACATTGACCATTAATACTAATAAATTAATTACATATGACAATTTTACATTTTTAATACTTAAACTTAGAAAATACACATAAATTAAAATTTGCAACTCATAAGATTCGTAAATTACCTACTAGTTTATATATAATAAACATTTTACTCTTGTTACTTCTTAAACATCCAAAATGATATTACAAGAAATTATAGAATTTAAATCTTTAAAACATTAACTTTCTAAATATTATAATTTAATACGTTCGATAGCGTGCGCTCCAGGCGAGAGTGTAGAAACTCTAATTTATAAGAAAGGTGAAAACCTTTAAACTTTGGAGGATATAACCATCGGGGGTCATATCCAATCGTGGGCTAGGCCAAGGAAAATAGCAATGTACCTAAAGCGTGAGGGAGAGGTGGCCAACCTCTTAGACATTGAACCTTTTATTGAAACCTGCATTGTTACTTAAAAACTTGGAAAAGAGTTAAAAATATATTATGCTTAAATTAATAAGAATCCGAAAAGGGTAAGTGAACAGATAGATGTTACCGATTTTAGGATCCTAGATCATTTAAGGATACTCGATCCTCTTAGGATACTTGATCCTGATCAGAAAAATTACTTCTTGAGATGGATAGCATTCCATGCTCTTGGTAACCTGTTGCCTTCCATTGTGAGCAAATGATATGCCCCCTTTCCTGCCTCCGATTCGATAAGATAAAGACCTTCCCACTTGGGTGCTAGCTTTCCATCTGCCGAGTTGGTTGTATTTTGGAAAGCTTTTCTCAATACCAAATCTCCTTCTTGAAATCTTCTGATCCTTATATTTTTGTTGTATGCCCCAGCTACCCTTTGTTGATATGCTTCCATTCTGATCTTAGCTAGGTCTCTGAGCTCATCAACAGTATCTAGATTTTGGAGAAGGATTTCATTATTGGCCTCAGGATCACGGATGCTTGTTCTAGCAGTAGGAACCACCATTTCTGTAGGGATTACAGCTTCTGATCAAACACCAATGAGAAGGGTGTTTGACCTGTTGCATTCTTAGGTGTTTTTCTATCAGCCCAAAGAACACAAGGAAGTTCCTCAGCCCACTTGCCTTTCTTGGATCCTAGCTTCTTCTTCAAGTTGTTGATGATAATCTTTTTGCTTGACTCTGCTTGACCATTGGATTGAGGATGAACTGGTGTAGAAGTGATCATCTTGATGCCCCAATTGTCACAAAAGTTAGTGGTTCTTTTCCCGATAAACTGGGAACCATTGTCACAAATAATTTCAGAAGGGATACCAAATCTAGTTATAATATTTCTTTTAATAAAGGATATAACTTCCCTTTCTCGGACTTGCACGAATGCTTCTGCTTCAATCCATTTAGAGAAGTAGTCTGTCATAGCAAGCATAAAGACCTTTCCGCCAGGTGCCTTTGGTAGCTTGCCTACAATATCCATTCCCCATTTCATGAAAGGCCATGAAGAGGATATAGGATACATAGGTTCTGCTGGCTGGTGAAGAATGTTTCCATGCCTTTGGCAAGCATCACACTTCTTTTGAGTATTCCATAGCATCCTTTTTCATTGTTGGCCAGAAGTATCCAGTCCTAAGTATCCTGGAGAATAATGCTCTTCTCCCTGTGTGGTTTACGCAATCTCCTTCATGGAAGTCTTGAAGTACCTCTTGTATTTCAGGATCCTCAATGCATCTCAGATAGGGACCTGCAAGAGATTTTCTATACACAATATTTTGTAAAATAATGAATTGTGATACCTTTAATCTGAAAGCTTTAGGATTTTCCCATGTAGGGATCTCTCCATCTTGTAGGAATTTTTTGATTGGAAGGATCCAAGATCCTACTTTTGAAGAGGATGGAGGATCCTTATGTTCTCCTGTGCAATCCACTGTTATCTTCACGGATTCTTGTTCTCCAATTGTCGGAGGCAATATATGAATGATGGGTATCTTTACATCATCCGGGATCTTCAACGATGATGCTTAGTTTGCTAAGGCATCTGCCCTAGCATTCTCTTCCCTTGGTACCTGTATTATACTAAACAATTCGAAGGATTTTGCCAATTCCTTCATAATTTCTATATAGTTGACCATATTCTCACCTTTTATTGTATAAGAACCATTAAAGTGGTTAGCTATTAACAAAGAATCTATATATATTTGAAGATACCTGATCCTCATGCTTTTGGCTAATTGCAAACCTGCGATCAGAGCTTCATATTCTGCCTCATTGTTAGTGGCTTGGAATGCACATGCAATGGACTGGGGTATTATGTCCCCCTGTAGCGATTTTAGTAGTATGCCCAAACCCGTTCCTCTTACATTGGATGCTCCATCTGTGAAGAGGATCCAAGGATCCTTGTTTTCTTCAAGTTGTTGGACCTCTAGATCAGCTTCATTTTGCATGTCACTACTGAAATCAGCCACAAAGTCTGCAAGAGCTTGTGATTTAATGGCTGTTCTAGGCTCATACTGAATATCATATGCACTCAGCTTCACAGCCCACTTGGCCATTCTACCTGATAATTCTGGCTTTCTAAGAACATTCTTAACAGGATAGTTAGTTCTCAAAATAATAGTATGTGTTTCAAAGTAATGTCTCAATTTAGTAGAAGCCATAATAAGTGCAAGAATTAACTTTTCTAAATGAGAATACCTGGCTTCCGCATCTAGAAGACTTTTACTTACATAGTAAATGGGATGTTGTTCACCTTCATGATCCTTCACAAGGACAGCACTTACAGCTTTTCCTAAGACAACTAGGTACAGGTATAAGGATTCTCCATCCACAGGCTTCATCAGAGATGGAGCTGAGGATAAGTAATCCTTCAAGGATTTGAGTGCAGCCTCATGCTTTTCCGTCCACTCGAACTTCTTATTTTTCCTAAGAATGTCGTAGAAATCTTTGCACTTCTCGGAGGATCTGGAAATGAATCTGTTGAGAGCAGCTATTCTTCCTGTCAGGCTTTGGACATCTTTAGCATTTGCAGGAGACTTTAGGTTGATAATGGCTTCTATTTGCTCAGGGCTTGCTTCTATCCCTCTTTTAGTCACCATGTATCCTAGAAACTTTCCAGCCTTAACACAAAAATGACATTTTAACGGGTTCAGCTTCATGTTATACTGGTCGAGAATATTGAATGCTTCTTTGAGATCTCTGAGATGATCCTCAGCTTTCTTCGATTTCACCACCATGTCATCTATGTATACTTCCATGGTTTTGCCTAACTGATCCTTGAACATCATATTCACCAGTCTTTGATATGTTGCCCCTGCATTTCTTAGTCCGAATGGAATAGCAGTATAACAATATATGCCGGTAGGAGTCATGAATGATGTATCCTCTTGATCAGATGGTTCCATCAGAATTTGTTGAAATCCAGAAGAAGCATCCATAAAGGTAAGCATTTCATGTCCTGCCATTGCATCCACCATGGAATCTATATCTGGTAATGGGAAAGGATCCTTGGGGCATGCCTTGTTTAAATCAGTAAAATCGACACACACCCTCCACTTTCCATTCTTTTTAGAAACAACAACCACATTAGCTAACCATCGAGGATACTTAACTTCTCTGATCATACCGGCCTTAAGAAGTTTTTCAACTTCTTTTTGTATGATCGTGTTTCTCTCAGGAGCGAATTTCCTTCGCTTCTAATGGACGGGTTTAATAGAATGATCAAAGCCCAATTTATGAGTAATTACCTCCTTAGAAATACCTGTCATGTTTGAATGTCTGAAGGCAAACGTGGATTTTCGTCGCTTTAGGAAGGATATTATATCCTTCTCGATCTCTTCACGGATACAGGATCCTAGGAACACCTTTACATCTGGATCCTCGGGATCTAAGAATACTTCTTTAATGTCTTTCTCTCGAGCTTCCAGTACATCCCTAGGATGTTGCTGTAATTGCTATGCTATCGTCTGTTTAGCTGTCGGCTTCATGGATGAAGAATAATAATTCTTGGCTTCCACTTGGTCACCATCTATCCTTACTACTCCCCAAGGAGTTGGTAGTTTAATACACTGATGGTAAGTAGAAGCTACAACCTTCATCCCATGTAGCCAAGGCCTGCCAAGAATAACATTGCAACAAGACAGATTGTCAATAACACAAAATTTTTGGTAAGAGTTTAACCCTTCGATGTATATTGGGAGGTTAATGTACCCCAATGTTTTCTTGGTTTCTCCACCGAAACCAACTAGAACTGACGTTCTCGGGATTATCTCCGAGTCTGGGATATTCATTTTCTGGAGCACATCATGTTGTATGATGTTTACCGAGCTTCCACCGTCAACTAGGATCCCGCGAACATAATGATTAGCGATAAATAAAGTAATAATCAAACCGTCGTGGTGAGGATCCTGGATGTTTAGTTTATCTTCCTCATTGAAGAAGATCCTTTTGTCGGTTGTTAGAGTGGTGGATACTATTGGTCGGTCTCCGTTATCCACCTTGATCTCTTTGGCAAGTCTTCTTGCTGCAGAGAAAGAAGTTCCACAAATGTTTGAACCTCCAGAGATGAAATTGACCATTCGGACATCCAGCTTATCCTGGTGAGGATTTTGGATCCTCGAATGGAAGAAGATTCTTTGATCAGTCACTCGAGTAGTGGGGATAAGCGGTCTTCTTTCATCACCCAACTCGAATTCTTCTGTGGGGCAAGAAGTTTGAATCTTTTCGTATTGTCTGAAGACAAAGTTGATTACGTGAGAGTCTGGCAGTGGTGGTGTCGCTTTTGTGGAAGATCTTCAGGATCCTGGATCCTAGATTTCTTCCTTCCCAAGCCAATGCACTCATCTGTCACGTGACCAAAATCTTCGTGATAAGCACACCACTTAGACTTGTCTTTGAAGGTGGTTGTCTTCTCATTCTTTCTGGGCCACCTTGCCTTTACCCCCAGATCCTTCATGGCGCAGATTAAGCCATTAGGATCCACGGAGAAACAATAGTCGGAGATGCACGGATAGTCTTCATCATCATCTCCCTCTTCGACTACTCGTACGTTCTGGTTGTTAAACTTGCTATACAGCTTTGTGTTGTTGTTCTTGAACGAGAATCCTTGCTTCTTGTCAGAGGATTCTTGTTTTGTTTGATTCCCCAGACGATCCTGGATCCTTTTGTCATCTTCTAACCGTATAAATCTGAGCGCCCTGTTTCTTACTTCATCTAAGTACCTGCAAGGAGTCATCACAAGATCATCATAAAAGAGGGAGCCCCTCTGAAGTTCCATCTTGAAGGCCTCAACAGCCGTAGCCATATCAAGATCAGGGATTTCCAAGGCTTCCCTTCCAAACCTCGTGACAAAATCCCTAAGGGATTCATCACTTGGTTGGACAACTCGGTATAAGTCACTAGTTAACTTTTCAAATTTCCTGCTACAGGAAAATTGGTTGTTGAACAAGTTAACTAAATGAGAAAAAGAAGTAATTGAAAATGGAGGAAGACTTAGCAGCCATTTTGATGCAGATCCGGTCAATGTGGATCCAAAGCCTTTGCACAGGCAAGCTTCTTTGAGTCTCTCCGGAATAGGATTGATCTCTATCCTTTCTCTATATTGTGCCACATGCTCTTCAGGATCAGTGGTCCCGTCGTAAGTCTTCATATTGGGAGTTTGGAACCGCTTCGGGACTTCAGCATCACAGATGGGTGGAGCAAATCTGGATAACTAGTGGCTTCCCTCAAGTATCTTGGGAATCGGTCGTATGACCCCGGGAACACTGGATATCATATCCTTGAGCTTCTGTAGCTCCTTGGCCATTGCTTGGTTAATACCTGCATCCTGCGTGGAACCACGGTTAGCGTCTAAGGATAAAGGATCATATAAATTACCTCTTTGTTGGGCGAAATTTGGCATCTCGGATGAGTATCTGGGATAAGAAGAATCAGCAATAGGAGTAGGACCACCCAATGCAATAGTCTGCATGGGAATAAAATCTCCTTCATGGAATTCGGAGGATCGTTGATGTTGGATTCCTAAGGATCCTTGATTCTGAAAGAAGGATCCTTGAGGTTGGGAACCGAAGGATCCTTGAGGATATAACCCGAAGGATCCTCGTTGAAGGATGGATGATCCTTGTTGAAGGAACGAGGATCCTTGAGTTTGCTGACCCATGGACCCTTGTTGAAGGATAGATGATCCTGGCCGAACGAACGAGGATCCTTGAGTTTGTTGACCCATGGACCCCTGTTGAAGGATAGATGATCCCTGCTAAAAGCACGAGGATCCTTGAGTTTGTTGACCCACGGGCCCTGGATGAAGGATGGATGATCCTTGCTGAAGGATCGAGGATCCTTGAGTATGTTGAGCCACGGATCCTGGAGTAGTGAAATCCAACACCCTAGGCATCAAGGGAGTCTGATCCTCCGTTGGCCTCTTTCTTTTCTTGAGATCTTCAATTTCACGTAGGATCCTCTAGTTGGTTTTGTTTTGCTGCTCCATGTATGCCATAACCTGTGAAAACATAGCTGAAACATCATTGTTAGATTTGACCATCGAAGTGGCAGCAGTGGTTTTTTGAGCTCTGAAAGACTGGAATTTGTGTCTTGTTTCAAGCCGCGGTGGTCCTTGGTGCTCCCGTAATTGGAGGAGGCATCGGCGGAAAAGTTCTTGAGAGAGAAACCGAGGATGGCATGGTTGATGAAGCAGAGGCTGATTGAGAGGCCATCGATGGTGATATGGGTATGAAAGGTTATATATTGATATGGTATTTTCTGGATTATAGCACCAATTGCCCCACGGTGGGCGTCAAATTGTTTTGGATAAAAATCTACTAAGGATAAAGTATCCAAATTCGTTTAGTGAGGATTAGCGCTATGGTGATGAAAACAAGTATGTATTGATTGCAAACACAAACACATGGATTTGTTATGGGGAAAAGCCTTGATCTGGTTCGGATCGCCGGCACAAAAACCTCGGGTGATGACAAATCGTCTATCACCACTTTATTAATCAAAAATCGGGTTACAATGGTTGAGATTATGATCAGTGATACAATAATTCTAAGTGTGTGTGTGTATTGTTGTGTTCGTAGAGATCAGAGTGTATTGGGTGTATCGGGGTGTGTTTCCGAGCTGATCATAACCTCTATTTATACATCAAAGACAATAACTCAATGGAGTTATGAATAATAAAGACTATTAACTAATAATCCCTAAAATCCCGCCATTGCCTTCAATATAATCGTAACTGCCATTTTGACCACGTTCTCCATCACTCAGGCTGCGAAATAGGGGGTAGACCAGGTCTTGGAGCCGTTACACTTAATAAATATCAACCTTCATATAAGAAAACAACCGTTAATAGCACCAAATACCGAGGATCCATGATCCTGAAGCTCTGGAACTCTTCAGAAGGATAATTGATCCAGACACGTCAATATCTTCTTGACTGCAAGTTAGTGCATAGACTGAGTCTTCTAACCGTTACACCTGCTAAATATAAGACTACACATGAGAACAACCGTTAATAAATAATAAGTACTGTGGATTCTTGATCCTGACGGGATTTGGAACACACGCTAAGGATAACTTATCCAAAACATATGCCAGGATAACATATCCACAGTGTCAAATTTCTGTGCACTAACACATGACAAGATCAAAAACACCAAGTCTATGACCTAAACGTAGAACCCTAAGTGAACGACACACAATCAATCAATCATAATACGCGGTATCACAAGCAATAATTATATAAATACAATATTTTAACACATCAAAGATCGAATTAGATAAAGTTTTTCAATAATAATCACGTCATGTAATTAATCGAAATCAAATAAACCGTTAAACAATGTCAATAATCATCAAAACCTAGGTAGTGTAAATATTTAGCTACTCGTAATAATAAATGAAAACAAAATAAACAGTAGCCAAACTCATGTCTTAACAATTCTTGAATGAAGTAAATAAAATTTTTAACAAGTAAAACCGAATAATAGACTAATCAAACAGTGTTCCGTTTCTGCTCAAAAATTATCCTTGCCTTCCCCGTCACGTTCACAATTGCTATATACTCTTTAAGCCTTTTGCTATGAATATTTTATGTTTCTCCGTCTAAAATCAAGGCTGCCACCACCTAAAAAAACAGCCACCAAGTCTCTAAACGTCCTGCTCTTTTCGTTTTATATAAAGATTTTAAAAACACTTTTTTTGGGTGCTGCTAAACGTACCCCCCCTTTCTCTAATTTTACTAAACATACCCCCCCTTCTAGTTTAGGAAATACAATTCAAATCTCTTATTTTCCTTTTTATAATTTGTATACCATATTAGTTATCTTCACCTTCTACAACCACATTTTACAAATCATCCCACCAATCCACCATAATACATTTAACTTGATATAAATTTGAAAACCCCTTTTGTCATCTTGGTGATTACGTATTTTTTTAGTATTAATATTATAAATACTAATAGTATATATTTTTTAATTTTAATAGTATATATATTTACAATATCCTTATTTTACCTCTTTATCTTTTACAAAATAAACCCGAAATTCGAAAACCTAAAACCCTAAACCCTAAACACGAAACCCGAGAACCTAAACCCTAAACCCTAAACTCTAAACCCGAAACCGGAAACCCAAAAACGTAAATCCTAAACCCTAAACCCGAAACCTAAACCCTAACCCGAAAACCTAAACCCTAAACCCGAACCCTAAACCCTAAACTCTAAACCCTAAACCCTAAACTCTAAACCCTAAACCCGAACCCTAAACCCTAAACCCGAAACCTAAACCCTAAACCCGAAAACCTAAACCCTAAACCCGAACCCTAAACCCTAAACCCGAAACTCGAAATCATAAAAAAAACGCAACTTGTAAAAAAAATATGAAATCCTTGTTTTTGTGCTAATTTGGTAATTATATAATTTCAAGGGGTAATATTAAAGTTGATTTTTCCAGGGGGGGTATGACAAGCAACCAGGGAGGTACATTTAGCCTGACCCTTTTTTTTTTCTTTGCCAAGGCCATTTAATTCACTGACCTTCATGTCTTTGTTGTGGGCCCCGTCATTTTTCCTTATAATGCATTGTGATTTGTGAACATGACGTTCAAATAATGAACTACCCAATTTTACCATTAAGTTTATTAATTACAAAACAACATAACCTTTTGTTAATGTTAGGAGCTGATAATTTGATTTGGATGAAACAATTATACATTTTCAACCATAGCTATAACCAAATAAATTATATTATCAAACATTTTATCGTTGGTTTCAAGTTTCAGTTCAAATACTCAATTTTAAGTCGTCGTCTCCTGAAACCAATAAAACTCATATATGAGTCATTTGAGAGTAATAATTTATTAAAAGTAGCTCAAAAATTATTAAAAAGTACATAAAATATTTGTATAATAATATGTATATTTTAGATCAAATCAAACCCACACATACATAAATACATAAAAAGAAAATAAAAAATAAAAATAAAAAAGACAAAGACATAAATAATAATAATAATAATAATAAACTCACCTAATCCTTTCTTTTCCCACACATGCTTGCAACAAATAACAAAAGGACTTAACTACATTGTTGGTCTTGTGATTTACAGATATTGCACGCTTGATTTCTAAACTTAGCTAATTACAAACTTGATCCTATTATTTGTCAATTTATTACTGAGGTGGTGTAGATATATGAGTTTTGTAACTATGGTGATCCTTACCGGCTAAGCCACTAAATTATCAATTAATTTCATATACAATGATCAAACTGTGCTCACCAATAATATATATATATATATATATATATATATATATATATATATATATATATTAAATAAAAAACCTACGACGCCATCATCATCATCATCTCTATCCCCCTCTTTTCTAGCCAACTCAATCCACTTGTCTTCCGGCCACCAACTCAGCCCTGTCGCCCACCACCACCATCTTCCTTGCTGGCACTAACCTTTCTCTCTCTTCGTCCCTTCCCTCCCCTCTCTCTTTCTAAGATATAACCAAATCCCTCCATCCCATCGCCATTGTATAGACAGTTGAGATGAGCTTATTTTTATCTACATATTGATATAAGTTTTAATCAAAACCGTGTTAGGTCAAATTTTAATCGAAACGTTCAATAAAAACTTGACATGACTCAGTTTTGAATAAAATTTATGTCATCGCGTATAAAAAAAGAAATACGTCTTAACGGTATATTTGAAATTTCATAAAATTTTATATTTCAAAAGTTTTTTTATTCAAATTTTTTTTTCTTATTGGCTCCTTTTATATTTCATAGAAACATCCAAACGATTTACAATGAAGTGGCAGGTAAGCGGGCAACAAGCTGCGCCGCAACCCCCTTTTGGATAGCAAACTCAATCCGACTAAAAACAAAGTTTTGATTCTTATGGGCTGATACGTTACTATACACAACTTTCTGAACCCTATTCAAAAGGTCCACGGCAACCGGAGCTAAGAAACCAAAAGTGTCAAAGGCGAAGGGGATAAACACGTGTTGATTCTCCAAACAAGCTCTCTCGTGTTTAGCAACCTTGCCTGATGCCGCCTTCAATGCTGCCTGGCCTGCTACAAATCCAGTGTCCCTAATCCCAACAAGAGGGGACACCCCTGTGAGGTCGACACAAGCGTGTTTTCCCCCTACCCACCCAAAAGTATATCGGCCGGTCGTAATGTAGATCTTCCTTCTTGAGGATCCGTAAGAAAGTTTACGGGGGCTTCACTTTTAGCCGAAATTCCGGCTCGTTTAAGAACATCGCATAGAACATCCCTCACCAAATCATGCCTGTACTTAAACCCAGGCAACTCTTTGCAGTGAACCGCATGCTCGCCAAAAGAATCCAAACAAACCTTACGGCAAACCGGGCACGGCTCATCTACCGGAAACAAAGGGATCATTAACTGATACTTCAGGATGGCCCGTTACTCCAAAGCCGACATATGTTGGCCCAATCCTTCAATAGGGAGAACACTTAAGAAATCTAGAGCCCGATGAGCCCAAAGACACTCAAACACCGCTTTCTGACGAGGGGATAAATCAAACATCATTTCCAAATATGAATAAATATGAGTAAATTAATTATAATAATTAAATATGAATAAACAAATAACTTACATAGAAAGGAAGTCAACTCCGAATTCGTTTTGAAATAGCCGGTCAATGTACGTCGAATTTGTTTTAGGCCGGAAGACGAGTTTGGTTCAAAACTTGTCGGGGCGATGGAGCAAAACATATTTATTAAATAAAATTATAACTAAAGAAAATGTTTTAGTCTTGTGTTAGAATGTCATAACCATGAGATTACAATGTCAAAAATAAAAATATAGTCGAAGAAAGCGTTGTCAGCCTATAGCTGTGGTTGGATTGGGCTTTGGAAGCTGAGTTGCGGTCCAAGTTGAAGAATCAACTTGTTGCATGTTACCCTGCCATTTATAATAGTTTTGGATAACTTATGATATATATCCGTTGGGATCTTAACTCTTTAAAAAAAGCTGAAGACCAGACTATGGTAACTTATGCATATGATTTCCAATTTGTTGATTCTGAATATTTTTCTAAGTCTATTATTCGAGTTTTAGAGATTTGGTTTCAATAAGTAGTTCTGTCAAATTTGTGATAAACAACTTAAATGACAACATAAACACAACTACAACTCCATTTGGGTTCATACACGCCCGATTGAACATCATTAAGACCTTTTAGAAACCAAGTTCAATCCGAGTAATATACCTTATTACTATGCTTATTACAATCATAATACTTGAAAACAGTATAACCAACCTATATATATTTTTTGGATAATATTTAGAAAAATAGAAAAGTGTAACAAATTGAGAGAAGGAGGGGGGGGGGGGGGGGGGGGGGGGGGATCCTTACAAGAAGTCACTCAAAACAGGCTTTTATATCTGCAGCGGGCTATATAAATTGGGCGACAAAGGGGCGAAATCTTGAAGGAACACCGCTCCCTGCACTACAAATGGGCGAAAGGGGGGGGGGGGGTCGCCCCAACGTGTTGTTGGTTTATTATGATTTTATTGTTATGTGTGTTTGATATATATGGGTGAATATTCTAAGAAAACTTTTAAAAATTTAGAACCATTTTGAGTCACAAAAAAATCTATTAAAAATATATAAAACGAAAAAAACGAAAATTTTTAAAAATTAAAAAAACCAAAAAAATTTATTTCTCATCCCGGTTTTATTAAAAAAATTAAAAAAAACAAAAAAAAACTTAATTATACACATATGTATCATCATTTATCTAAATTATACATGTGTATAAAAAATAACATGTATAAAATAAAACAAATAAGTATTATCCATATGTGTATAATTTTGCTAAACCAATATTTTTTTTATGAAAACGAAATGAAAGATGAAAATTTTTGGTATTTTTATTTTTGCATTTCTTTTTTGTTTTATAATTTTTTTTATTTTTTTAAAAAAACTTTTTTTGTGGTTCCAAAATGGTTCTCAAAGTTCTCAATTTCAAAATGATTCTAACATAATCCTAATCCTATATATATATATATATATATATATATATAGGGTGAGGATCCTAGGTAGGGGTGGCAGTTGTGACCAATTGGGTTAAATGGGTTGTATCAAAATGTATATGATGGGCCAAATGGGTCAAACTAAAAAAAGAATATTATTGAAACGGGTCAAAACGAGTTGACATTTCTCGGGTTTTTTTTATTTTATTTTTTTAATGGGTTGTATCAAAATGTATATGATGGATCAAACTAAAAAATGAATATGATTGAAACGGATCAAAACGGGTTGACATTTCTCGGGTTTTCTTTTTTTCTTTTATGGATCGAGAAAAGTGGAGGAAACTTTTTAGTATTTTTAGTTTTTATTTATATTTCGAGTTATAATTTTTAGTTATTATTTATAAATTTTTTGGTGAGGGGTTTAAAAATGGATCAAAATGGGTTGAGATTTCAAAAACCCATCACCAAAAAATTCAAAAATAATAATAAAAAAATTGTAACACGAAATATAAATCAAAAACTTAAAAAGTAAAAATACTAAAAAGTTTCCTCCGTTTTTCTCGTTCTATAAAAAAAACCCGAGCTCTTGTCTTTAGGCCTTATGTTCTTGTTTATTTCTTTACATTTATATGCTGATTACGAGTCATGGCGGGTTCATAGTTTCTCTTTTGTCCGTAGTTCTTGTCTTTCACACGTTTGTTCTTTTAGATCTTGGTTTTACCCATGTTCTTTTTTAAGTTCTTGTTATTATAAGTTTGTTTACACACCATAAATAACATAAGTTGGTTATTTTCTCATATTTAAAGAGGATGAACACACCACTTTTGTTAGTTTAAAATAACTCATGCTTAGATCTTTAGTGGTATTTTATGGTTACCAAAAATGTTATTCTTTTATAAACAAATCTTATGAAAGACTTATATTAAATATATATTCTATATAAAATCTTGAATATGCCATGATTTAGAGAAGAGGTTTGTTTAGAGAAAATAAGGTTTTAGTTACTAGTTTGTGTTCATTCATCTTTTAGTCTAATAATTTGGATGGTTCATTATATAAGTTCTCAAGACTTATATACACATATATATATATATTAACAAAAGAATAAAGAATAAAGAATTAGAGTGTAGGTGCTCACTTAGGTAGACGATAGAGGAGATAATAAAAATAACAAGAAGAAAAGAAAAGGTCTTGAGCTCCTGGCACCACTCTAGCTTTCTTTCACTTGAATCACCGTCTTTAACAATTGGATGTTTGACCTTTAGACTTGGTTCTTGAATAATTTACTTAGAATAAAAGATGGAGGTTAAAAAAGTGAGTTGGGTTTTGTTACTACAACAAAGATAAGACCAATGATAGTGAAAGGACTGGTTAGGCTAACAGGCTTCAAGGGTTCAGGTTAACCTAAAGCAGGTCGTGGTGTCCCTCTACGTTTGTAAAACGTAGAAGGAGGTTCACTAGTTTGTTGTTAGTTGTTATAGTTCACCGGAGATCCAAGACCGTGATGTTTGGAATCGGTTTTTGGATGATGTTCTTGGTGAAGCTATGAAGTTATTGAAGTAAGAAAAAAATAAGCAAAGAGCATATTTCTCAAGGAAGAAGAGAAGATTAGGGAGAGTATGATATCTGCCCAGATCTTGTTGTGTTCATGTTTATGGCTAATCCCTCATTATATAGAAGGAGAGACCAAGCCTTACGTCCAGTGTACAAACTAATTTACCTCCAGTTTGCCTAGAGAGTTGACCTTTATGGGCAGGAAGCTTTGGACCGTTGGTCCATGATTAAAATATTAATATTTTATCTGAGCATGTCCCTTGCTCAGAGGGAACAGTGATGTGAATAGTGAGTTGACATCGTACTGTAGCACATGGGTACTTGTTTACATAAGTTTGAGCGGGAAACGAAGCTTTTAACCTTTTAACCTTTTTAGCGTTAAAGTGTGGAAGCCATTTTATAGATTCCTTGGGCTACCCCCGTCATCAGCCCCCAAGTCAGAGGTGTTTGAGAGGTAAGATCAAGGGCTTCTGACTTTTGCACACATTTTGTTTATTGCTTAAAGGCTTCGAGGCTTGCAGGCTTCGAGGCTTTGTTCAGATTTGGTTATTTTTTGAATTTCTAACAAGACAGTTGATTTGATGGTAACTGCAGATTGCGGTTTCCAATAACTGCTCTTCAATAATGAATATAACTGTTCATTGTCTTTCATTTTTTCTTTAAAGTTCCATATCTTCACTCAAAAGTTATTCTTCAATCCTTTATCAGGTTAGTCAAAATCCTTTCCCTTTCTTTCAAAATTATGGTTGCTAAAAAGGATCTATCAGTCAGTTTCTCTTGATTAACCCAAGAATAGGTTGAATCGTTCTGTGTTGAGTGGGTGATAGGTTTAAAGTTTAAACCCATTGCTCCGCCGGTTGATTCGTCGATCGATCGTTGTCCGGCGGGTTTCATTGCCCTTTATTGCCGTCACTTTGAGTTTTCGAATCTCCGGCATCCGTTTTCACTGTTTGTTTTGAATGTATTGGAATATTATCGTGTTTCGTTCGATCAGATTCACCCCTTAGGGCTTGCTAGAGTTTTACATTTTGAGGTTTTATGTAGAGCCCTAGGTTATGACCAGTCATTGTTGAGTTTTCTCTGTTTCTTTCGCTTAGCGAAAAACGGCGATTGGTACACTTTCGAACACACTCAAGTTGACACATGTTTGGTTTCATCGACGGTTACAACCCTTGGTTCTTGGAAGGACTGTTTTTTATTTGTTTCCGATTTCATCCTTCCATTTAAATCCGTTTGGAGACAACCCTAGGCTGTTCTGAACGAACCGGAGCCGGCCGAATCGGACTTGAATGAAGGCTTTTTGAAATCGATTAGAAAATGTCCATCGCGTCTTCGTCCTTTTTCCGAACATCTTCTTGTGTTATTAGGAATAAGCAAATTGTGGGATAAGCCTAATCGGGATCCCGTGCTTGTGAGGGATAATAACAATATGCATTTTTTTGTCCCGTATTTGCTTTATTTTGTTGATATGTTTGCTAATAAGTTTCCTTTGCGTTTTGCAGTTATGTTGGCTTTGGATTTTTTGAAGAGTGACGATACTTCAGACGTTGGGTTTACGGATGCTGCTGCTGTTGTTGGGGAAGATTCAGTGGTTCGAGGGAAAGAAGGTCGGTTTGAAGATGCTGGGTATGTGGGAGTTCCGAATGTTAAAGGGTTCACCAAGGTTGCCGGTCCTAATGCTTCCACTCGTCGTTTTACACGGCGTTTGTTGAAGTCTTCTGGCCAATCGTCTTCTCACGAACCGGTTGAGGTTAGTGACGATGTTCTGGTAACCGAAGATCATGTTCCAAGCGTGGAAGTAGAAAAAGAGCAGGGCTTGGTTGTTTCTAAGAAAAAGAAATCGACTGGCAAGAAGGTTGTGACGCCGATGGTTCAAGGGTTGGGTGTGGATTCAATCTATGTGACGGAGTGGAATGTGAAGGTTGGTGATAGCTTCAAAAATCCGGAAGTTTGTGCTGATGTGTTTAGCCAATTTCGCTCCTCCTGGTGTTCGTGAGACTATTTCTGGCATGGAAGGTGATTCTGTAACAACACGGGTTTTCAAATTTATATAAATACCCACTTCGTTTCGATATTCGGGGATTATTCCCGCAATTATCAAGTTTAATTTGAATTATTATATTATTATTTATTATTATATCTTTCTTAGAAGTTACAAATTTCACTCAAACTTAAACTCTAGGGTTCATTTTGTAACTTGGGATTAAACCCATTTTTCTTACCGGATATCCTAATACCCGAACCCGACCCATATTAGTTTTCTTGAACCCGAATTCAATAATCACTAACTTGGACCGCAATTCTCGTTTAATTGATGGATTTGATATTCTAAATCTCATAAACTTAGTAAATTCGGCCTAACCGACACCTCTAATCAAGTTAATGATATCAAAATTTATCTGTTCATCCATATTTAACCAAACCGACACCCGATTTACCCTAACACATGAAATCGTTTATGATATATCAATTAAACGCGCAGATACGTTCATCATTAAGTAGCCGACTCTGCCCCCTTGTTTAATTTGAATAATTTGGTCCCTAACTGCTCGTTCATCACCCTCATCGCCGTCCGCCATCAGCCTCAATTAATCCATCTATTCATAAGTGTTAAGGTAATTAAGCTACGCCCTGGTCTTCGTCATACTTCGTATTACGATAACCCCTGATCAATTGATCGATTAACAATCAATTTCACGAATTGATTGTTGTTAGGATTTGTGTCTGATATGGATTTGGCCGCCGCTGCTATTGATTTTTTTGTTCTGAAACCTAGTGCGTCTGCTGGTTAGCCCAGCTGGTTAGTACTTGGCTTACGGAGTGGCAGGTCGAGGGTTCGAGTCCCTGCCACCCCGTTTATATTGATTTTTGGTTTTTTTTCCACTTTTAAAACCATTTTTATAAATAATAAATATAATAGTAACTAAATAAAATTATTTTATTAAGAACCGATCTTAATACTTGGGTTTCTCATCCGTGTATGAACATATATGTGTAATTAGCTATACATATATGTATATATACGTATATATAATATCACACTAACTAATGTTTATATATATATATATACACACGAAAGGCAAACTTTATGTATATTTATATAATTCGACAAACTTATAGTTTTATAGAAGTATTTTATTCATGTAATATTTTTATAAATTATAATATACTTTTAAACGGATTAATGAACTAAAATATATATTTTTTTAGTTATAGGATTTTTAAACTACTAATTTTTCATATAATATATGTATAAAATATTTATGATTAAGGTTTAATAGTGACCTAATAATAATTTTAATTACCGAACTCGCTTATTCGATCTAGTTCATTAACTTAGTATCTTCGTATTCTATTTCCCTTATTAGGCTTCATTGTCAACGTGTGATTCGCCATCATCAATCTTAATTTTCCCTTTTCAATTTTGTTCGTCTATCGAGGTGAGTACCGCATTCCCCTATTTTACTTGTTTTCCACGTTTTGGGGACATATGCGTAAATATACTTTCTCATATATACTTATACTCAAAACTGCAACTTTGTCTTATGTGTTAACAACTTATACCTTACTTGTTTATGTGCTTATTTGCTTTGTATGCTTTCGCATTCGGAGAGGTCCAACATAATCTCAGTTTAGTATGATCATACACCAGTCGTTAGCCTTGTGCTTCTCGACATCTCAGTTATACTTGCTCATTTGGTTAATTTGTTATTCTCATATGACTTGTTGCAAATACTTATTTTTATACTATACTATATGTACACTTAAACTTGTGTGTTACTCACTCAACATGTGTTGTTGACAAAATTCTATTTTATACGCATATGCAGGTTGGTGAAGGCTTAGTGAAGACTTTAGTTAGAAGAATATTTTAATCAAGAACTATAAAATTTGTATTGTTGTATAAATTATGTACTTGCTTGTATTTTGAGTTATTTGATAATTGAATTCAATTAATAGATATTGTCATTTAAATATTGTGCATGATAGTAACCTTGAGAGCTGTGACAATCACTTCGCGCCCCGGCATTTCCGCCGTAGGTTGGGGTGTGACAGATTCCATGTTGTCAAAGTTGATCTTGATTTCTTGCAACCTTTATGCCCTTTTGGCATAGGGTGTGACTCATTTTAGAAAGGGGATGCAGGAGTATGAGGATTTTTCCAAGAAGAAGGAGGGAATGAAAGCTTCCATGATGGCGATGAAGAAGGAGATTGAAGTATTTTCGAAGAAAGAGGAGGGTTATGTTAAGAAGATTGATGAGTTGTCTCGTGGCCATGAGATTGAGCTGGCAGGGTTGAAGAAAGCTATGGAGGCTGACAGGGCTAAGTTGGATGCTGACCGGGAAGCCTTTGAGGTTCAGAGGAAAGCCTTTGAGATGGAGAAAAAATGCTTGAAGGCTTCAGTCACCCAGACCTTTAATGACAACAAGTGGCTAATTGAGCACGGGTTTCATCAGGTTGTGACCTACTTGCTTCATTCTAATGAATTCAACTCAGTGTTGGGCAACGTGTATACAAAGCTACTGGCCCATGGTTAGCATTTGGGCTTTGTTGCTGGCTTTAGTCATCACGAGTCTGGCCAACCTATGGAGAAGTCACCCCTGTTCAATCGTGAAGCTTACAAGCTCTTCTTGGATTCAGTTCGTTCAATGGAAAGGCTCACTTACCCTTATGTGGGTGAAATTTCATCATGCTTTGGTAAGCCTCTTTCTGTGTTGCAGGGTTTGAAACCAGCCGGCCTTGATGAGAAAGTTGTTAAAGAGGTGCTTGAGTCCTTGTCTAAGAAGCGCTCCTATTATGGTGATAGCGAAGAAACCTTATCTGGAGTAGTGATGGATCTCATGTGGCAAGCCTCGAAGGCTCGGCTGTTGCTGATGTTGGCCCGGCAGTGAAGAAGTCCAAGAAAGCTAAGAGTGGTAAGGCTAGTACTTCAAAGCCTGTTTTTGATGTTTAAACACTTGATTCGTAGCTTTCTTAGCACCTTTAAACAATGTTGTGTAGTTTGAACAATTTAGGTTTGGCATGAAACTCTTAAAGTTTCTGCCTTATGATTGTCTTTGGCCTTGTTGGCCGTTTAAACACTTTTATGGGAATCTTTATGATTTCCTTGTTTAGCCTTAATTGGCTTATTATGAATGTTGCTGGTTATGGCCTTAGAAGGCCTTGTTTATGAATCGTATGTTCTATGTATTGTGTTATGGTTACTTGTCTTGTTAGTTTTATGTGTTTTTAACTAACTTTCCTTAAGAAGTTTTAGTGCTGCAGTCACTTTAGCTTCAAGGCTTCATTAGGTAAAAAGCACATGTTGGCTATCCTTTGTATCACTACTTAGTGTATGTTTTTTGTTTCGTAAACTTTTTCAAAGCTTAAGGAACGAATTGGTGTAAGCTGTTCAGACCTGTCTATGAGACAAGTTTTAGTTGAAAAAATTTTCTAAGTCTCATGGAGTTGGATTGATATAGGAACTCACCCCTTATATAGGTCCATTTAACCCTTGAACCTATTGAGCGATGTGGCCTGGGAGCTCATCCCCTTACATGGCCCTTGCCATGGAGCTTCTTGCTAGGTTCTCAACTTGATTATAGGATAGTAAAGACAAGTTATGACAAAAAGTTTATCATTCATTCAAGAGGTTGTTGTTCACAAAAAGGAGAATTATACATCTCTTGAAATACATTTTTAGATTTTGACTAGGCATGGAACCTTTTAAGAGTTTTGCCGTTCCAGTGTCTTGGAAGCTTTTTGCCTTCTATGTCGGCCAGCTTGCAGGATCCACCCTTGTGTGCTTCAAGGATTGTGTATGGTCCTTCCCACTTTGGGTCAAGTTTTCCTTGATTTTCTTTCTTGCTGGCCTCATTTTTTCGGAGTACAAGGTCTCCAGGCTTGAAACGTTCATGTTTCACTCTTGTATTGTAATAATCTCCTATTTAGCCTCTTGTATTGCGGCTTGATCACGAATTTCTTCAAGAGTTGCAAATTCAACATGGTCTCATTTTTGTTTGATTTGAGGTCCATGCTGAGTGTTCTTTGAGTCATAACTCCAACTTCGGCTGGGATTACAGCTTCTGATCCGAACACTAGGCTGTAAGGCGTTCGTTTGTGGCTTGTCTTCTCGGTTGTTCTTATCACCCATAGAACATTTGGGAGTCCTTCGAGCCAGTTGTTGTTATGCCTTCCCAGCCTTGTTTTGATTCCTTCCACGATGGTTCTGTTTGTTCTTTCAACTTGGCCGTTGGACTGTGGGTATGCGACTGAGCTGAACACTTGAGTGATTCTGAATTCTTTGCACCATGTGCTGAAAGGATTCTCAGAAAATTGTTTCCCATTATCCGTGACCAACACCCCTGGCAGCCCGTAGCGGCAAATGATGCTTTCCCATACAAAGTCGATGACTTGTTTGCCCGTTATTTTTGCAAGTGGTTTGATTTCAGGCCACTTGGTAAAGTAGTCAACAGCTACTAGCAAAAATTTTACCCCACCTCTGGCCGGTGGGAATGGACCAACGATGTCCACTCCCCATTTGTGGAATGGCCAAGCCGAGGAGATGGGGACTAGATCGTGTTTGGGGCTTTTTGGGACAGGTGCATGAATTTGACAAGATTCACACTTCTTGAGTTGTTCGGTTGCATCTCGGTGCATTGTGGGCCAGAAGTATCCAAGGTTCATCAATTTTGCAACCAACATTCTTGGCCCAAAATGAGCTCCACATATACCCTCGTGAACCTCTTTGATCAGATATTGACTTTGTTCGAGGCCCACACATCTCAGTAGTGGTGCAAGGTAGGCCTTTTTATAAAGGATTTCTCCTTGCAACACATACTGTCTGGATTTGATTCGAACCCTTTCAGCCTCCGTCTGGTACAGAGGTAACTCACCATTTTTAAGGAACTTTTCTATGGGAGTCATCCAGTTGGGACCTTCTTCAGTGATTACATCTTGAACATCCAATTCTTGAATTGAAGGAGTTTTCAACACTTCTACCAATACTTTCTTGGTGAGGTGTGCAAATGTGAGGGATGCTAGTTTGCTCAGGGCATCGACTCTCTTGTTTTGTGATCTTGGGACTTGTTTGATGGTGCACTCTTGAAACGTGGTCATCAACCCTGTAACACCGCGTCTTTTACCCTTTACAATTAATGCTTAAAAATACCAACTTAGAAAGTACAGGGACCAAATTTGTAAATTCTGAAAATATGCTTCCGTCGCGGTACGCGACGGGATAACAATCAACCCATCGCGTAGCGCGATGGGCATGGTGAGTCACCGGACACGTGTCCAACACCGTGTCAATACGTCGCGCAATGTGACAGGCCACGTGTCACCACCGCATAAGGCGGCGCCTTTTTGCGGCGCCGCGGTACGCGATAGGGCCCAAGGAACCCATCGCGTACCACGATGGGGTCCAGAATCAGCCTATAAAAGAGGGTGACAGGTTTGAGCTCATTTCATCCTAAACACACCTTCCTTTACACACACTTAACCTCGTAAGGCGTGCCCCTTTGCCGT
>NW_027499616.1:0-49105 GCF_021521415.1 Bidens hawaiensis | reverse complement strand
CAAATCCATCTCCTCCAGATCATCAGCATCGATCTGATCATAATCCTCATCCAAAACAGCAGGGTCCACAATCTTCCCCTGTATGTAGTTCTCATATGAAGCAATAAAAGATGCATAGACTGCAAACTGCTCTTCAGCAGATTTGACACTCATTGGCATCTTGGAATAGTTATTGCTTGAGGCACTGGGAGAGAAACTACTGTTGGATGTTTGAGGTTTCGAAGCACTTGAACCTCCAGCAACGAAGCAAACATCACCGTTCATGTTTACTGAAACGTTTCCTTCCTGAGAAGAGTTAGAACCTGACTCTCCTTTGGAGTAGTAAGCAGCAGATTCAGGCTTCGAACTTGAGCCTGAGTTAAGTTTGGCACTATACATACCAGGGTCTTGAATCTGATCTGTTGGTGTCTCTTTACGTACCATATTAAGCTCAAAGGTTCTGAGCTTGTTTACTGCTGTCTCCAAATCACAATAAGGAAAGTCTCTGTCTTCCCTCATCAGAACTGTGTACATTTCCCACTTCGGTGGGAGAGCATCGAGAAGCTTTTCAACTATCTCCTCTTTTCTGTAAGCAATCGAATAGTTGTTTAGCTCTGTCATTAGATGATAATATCGAGTGATAATATCATCCAGAGATTCGTTCTTCAAATATTTGAAAACGGAGAACTGGTCTTTAAAAGTTTGATCTTTGATGCACGGATACCCACGTTCCCCTCGAATCTATTTTCAAGAGCATCCCAAAGCTCTCTCGCAGAAGTGTACTTTCGGAACGTATGGAGAACCTCTTGAGGAAGTGCCATTGTTATAGCAGCATGGGCCTTGCTCTCGGCCTCATACATTCTCTTTTCTTCGTCCTCCATTTTGCTATACTTCTTAACCACATCACGACCTTCGTATTGCATAGTTGGAGGGATATATCCATCCTGGATGCACACCCACATTTTTGCATCCTGATATTTAATGTATTGGATGAATCTGTCCTTCCATGCCACGAAGTCAGTTCCTTTCATCAACCTCGGGGCCTTAGTGGCTGACCCCGCTTCTACTTCCATCTTGACTAAATCGGAGATGTTAATTGACGACATCCTTGCGAAACCTGTTTGTAAAAAATGTGAGAATTTTTTCTGAGCAACTTGCGACCATAACTGATCAGTATGTTCGTTTAGATGCTGAATTTAAAAATCTTAAAGAAGATCATCATTTTACTAAGGCAAGAGAAAACAGTTATAAAGTTAAAATAAAAGCATGTGAAAAAGATGTCAAAAGCTTAAAAACTAAACTTGCTGAAAAAATTGATGTAATTGACCTAAGTTATGAGGTTTTAGAGGAAAAGACTAAACTTATTGCTGATCGTGAAAAGCAGATTGCTGACCACCAGGTGAAAGTGGTGGAACTGAACCGAAAACTCGAGCAGTTCCGAAATTCCTCAGCTATTCTAGATCACCTGTTAGTGATCAAGGTACCTCTCCAAAGAGAGGAGGAATTGGTTATCACGAGGTGCCACCACCTTATAACCACAACCACACTTTCAACCCTAGTGTACAGAAATCTGCTGAGTTTGAAGTTCCTCAGACAGTTCCCATCAAGGTTACATGTAAAGAACCAACTGTTAGTAATGGCGAAACGAGTTCGCCTGTTTCTAGTGTAAATATTTCTGTTATGAGTCCAGTCTCATCGGATTCGGATAAGTTGTCCGAATCAGGTAAGACGAAAGAGGAGGTAATGTTACCCACCGGTGGAGATAAAAATAAATCTTCTAAAAAGAGTACTCCACTCAACCCGTATGTCCCACCTTATGTGAGACGAACGGCTGGTAACACTGCCTCTACATCCAAACCAACATTTGAAAAGAAAATGGAGAGTAGGTGTTGCTTTAGATGTAATAAATTAGGACATCTTGTTGCAGATTGCCCTCTGACGCCGAGATACAGAGGTGTGAGGCCAAATAAAACTGAGAATAACCATCGGTTTGATACTGCTAAAAATGAAAACTTTTCAAAATGCCAAAATGTAACTAATTCAAGTTTTCATAAAAACAAACCTCAGTTTTTCAACCAAACCACAAGATATAACACTTTCAATTCACATAGGTTTGGAAGGCATCACACTCAATCTTCAAGGAGATTTCCTAACAGGACTTACAGGAATTATCCTGATGCTAACTTTGGAAAGCCAGGGTACGGGACGTATCGATCCAAGACCAATTGGTCTTGGGTCCCCAGATTCTAATCATTTGAAAAGTTTAGTGCAGGAACAGTTGAACAGGGCTTCCAATAATCTTTGGGTTGTGGACAGCGACTGTTCCCGGCACGTGACTGGTAACAAGAATTTGTTACAAGTTTTAAAACCTGTTCAAGAAGCGAGAGTCAGTTTTGCCAGAGAGAGTGGAGGCAAAATAACAGGAAGGGGGGGAGATAAGCTGTAGAGGAGATGAGTTGAGGATCAAGCGTAGAGAAGACCGAGACGATGATCCCAATGCACCGGAAGGTGCAGGTGGTGAGCTGCCAAGAACCTCACAAGCTCTTGGGGCTTCCACAGCTGAGGGGGAGTCTACCGATGCATCAAGGAGGTTCCAATGAAGAATATGCCTCAAGATGTTGAAGAATCTAAAATGGTGGTACGTTGACTGCCAGACTGCTGAAGCCGTGATGAACAAGAAGTGCTTAGGGTTTACGACCCGATGCATCTTGTTAATCTATCGCAAGCTGATCTGAAGATGCTCAACGAAAAGAAGATCTTCTACATTCTTGCTTGGAAGGATCAAGCAAGGAAATATCAAAGGGTGGTGTCGGTATGTGTTAGAGAAGGAGCACACGCGTAAAGCTACAAGATTACAAGACTCAAGCTTTGAAGATCAAGATATGAAGCTACTGCCAAGGGGGAGTCTGTTGGTACATGTGTGTCAGTAGTTCATAGTCTAGCATTTGTAATCGAGTCTGTAATGTAATTATGTTTATGATTATGTTTATGTTTTTGTATGTGCGAAGTTGTCAACAAGTTCGCTTAGGAACTTGTCAAACAAGCGAAGTTGTCAACAAGTTCGCTCAGACAAGCGAAGTTATAGAAGCGAAGTTATAGACAACTTCGCCTGAGGCGAAGTTGTCGTGCTTATTTAAACTGTTCACCATAACAGTTTAGAGAGAGACATAGGGTTAGCCATTTTGAGCGAGTTTCAGGGTGAGATCATTTCACGTGTTTTAGAGTCTGTAATAGTGACCTCGAGTCACGTGTTCGGTTATCAATATAACGTGTTCGTTCAAAAAAAAAAATCTTCCAAACAGTACAGTAGGCGAAGTTAAGAATAACTTCGCTTGAAAGTTAACTTCGCTGGAAAGTGTAACTTCGTTGGGCCTTAAATTCGCTTGACTGGGCGAAGTTAAGAATAACTTCGCTTAGGATGAGCGAACTTAGGAGGTAAGCGAACTTGGGAGGTAAGCGAAGTTGAGGATAACTTCGCTTAGGCGAACTTAGGAGGTAGGCGAAGTTGTGGTTAACTTCGCTAATCCTTATATCTTCGCCGAAACCCTACTTCCAGTGACGGCAACTTCGCCTGAAGAACGGTAACTTCGCCCGATGAACAAGGAAACTGTTCAGATCTGATTTCGTCAATCTAGCAGTTTCCGATCGATGTTATGGCTTGCAAATGACTGTCAAACACGAGTAAAACACAATCCCAATAAAAACACGTCCCGCGAAAAGGTCAAACGAGACGTTTTCTACACCCGCGTGAAATCCCGAACCTCACAATCGAGCCGATGGCTCTGATGCCAATTGTAGGTTCCTGGAAGGATCGTACACGGGATGTCGCTATCTTCGCAGGTGCGGAATCCCTGCGTAGGTAGATACGAGTGCAGAATATGTATAAATCAAACACACGAGCAATGAACGAACACGTTATATTGATAACCGAACACGTGACTCGAGGTCACTATTACAGACTCTAAAACACGTGAAATGATCTCACCCTGAAACTCGCTCAAAACGGCTAACCCTAAGTCCCTCTCTAAACTGTTACGGTGAACAGTTTAAATAAGCACGACAACTTCGCCTCAGGCGAAGTTGTCTATAACTTCGCTTCTATAACTTCGCTTGTTCAACAAGTTCGCCTGAGCGAACTTGTTGACAACTTCGCTTGTTTGACAAGTTCCTAAGCGAACTTGTTGACAACTTCGCACATACAAAAACATAAACATAATCATAAACATAATTACATTACAGACTCGATTACAAATGCTAGACTATGAACTACTGACACACATGTACCAACAAAATTGACTGTTGAACAAGTTAACTAAGTGTGAGAAAGAAGTAACAGAAAAGGGAGGAAGATTTAACAGCCATTTCAAAGCTGATCCTGATAGTGTGGCTCCAAAACCTTTGCACAGACAAGCCTCCTTGAGCCTCTCAGGAATCGGGTTGATTTCCATCCTTTCTCTGTATTGAGCTACATGCTCTTCAGGATTAGTGGTCCCGTCAAACACCTTCATGTTGGGGGGTCTGAAATCGTTTTGGGACTTCAGCATCATAAACATGTGGAGCAAATCTGGACAACTTGTGGCTTCCTTCTTGCATTTCAGGGATCGGTCGGACCACCCCCGGTACGCTGGATATCATATCCTTAACTTTCCGCAGTTCCTTAGCCATAGCTTGGTTGATACCTGCATCCTGCACAGAACCGCGATTAGCATCTAAGGATATAGGATTATATATGTTACCTCTTTTTTGCGTAAATGTCGGCATTCCAGAAGAATAGCTGAGGTAAGAAGCGTCAGCTACAGGAGTTGGTCCTCCAGAGGCAATGGTCTGCATGGGGATAATGTCTCCTTCATGTACCTCCAAAGACCATTGGTGTTGAATTTGGAGGATCCTTGATTCTGGAAGAAGGATCCTTGAGGTTGGGAGTTTAAGGATCCTGGATGATACAATCCAGAGGATCCTGGTTGAAGGATGGACGATCCTTGTTGAAGAAACGAGGATCCTTGAGCTTGCTGATCCATGGACCCTTGTTGGAGGATAGATGATCCTGGCTGGAGGAACGAGGATCCCTGAGCTTGCTGACCCATGGACCCTTGTTGAAGGATGGACGAGCCTTGCTGGAAGATCGAGGATCCTTGAGTATGCTGACCCAGGGATCCTGGAGTAGAGAAATCCAGCACCCTAGGCATCAAGGGAGTCTGATCCTCCGCTGGGCTCTTTCTTTTCTTGAGATCTTCAATTTCACGTAGGATCTTTTGTTCTGCTGCTCCATGTATGCCTTAACCTGTGAAAACATAGCAGCAACATCATTGTTAGAGTTAACTACCGAAGTGGCAGCAGAGTTTTTTGAGCCCTGGAACACTGGAACTTGCGTCTTGTTTTCAGAAGTAGTAGCCCTTGGTGGTCCCTCAATTGGAGGAGGCATTGGTAGTGAGGATCTCGTTGGGAGTGAAACTGAGGAAGACATGGTTGATGAAGCAAAAGATTGTTGAGAGGCCATTGATGGTGATATGGGTATAAAAGGTTGAATATTGATAGGGTATTTTCTGGATTATAGCACCAATTGCCCCACGGTGGACGCCAAATTGTGTTAGACAAAAATCTACCAAGGATAATGTATCCAAATTCGTTTAGCGAGGATTAGTGCTATGGTGAAGAAAACAAGTATGTATCGATTGCAAACACAAACACATGGATTTGTTACGGGGGAAAGCCCTTGATCTGGTTCGGATCGCCGGCACAAAAACCCCGGGTGATGACAAATCGTCTATCACCACTTTATTAATCAAAAAAGGGTGTTACAATTATTGGAGATATTGATCAGTATTACAAAGATAGCTAAGTGAACGAGCTTTGATAGAGAGAATGCTCAGGTGTGTGTGAATACAATGTGTTTTCTAACTGATCATAATCTCAATTATATATCAAAGATAATAACTTAATGGAGTTATTAATAATAAAGACTATTAACTAATAATCCCTAAAAATCCGCCATTGTCTTCAATATAATCGTAACAGCCATTTTGACCATGTGCTCCATCACTCAGGCTATGAAATAGGGGGTAGACCAGGTCTCCTAGCTGTTACATCTGTCAAATATAATGTTATACACATGAAACAATCGTTAGTAAACAATAAGTACTAAGGATCCTTGATCCCGACGGGATCTGACTAAGGATCACTGATCCAAGAACTTATGACAGGATAACGTATCCACAGTGTCAAATTTCTATGCACTAACACTTTTATGACGAAGATCTAACACACACTCTTCTTGGTTCGGATTCGGATCTGAGCCGTAATGGATAAAGGAGTGTTTGTGTGTGTTTTTGAGTGTGCAGGGAGGCAAGGTTGGTGAAATGAGGGTTTTAGGGAGGTTTAAGGGTGTTTATATAACCCTAAGCCCAAGAACCTAAGGCCCATTATCCACCATTAATCCATCTTTTATCATCCAAGCCCATACTCTATTACTTTTAATTTAACTTAACTAAATAATAACACGTCATTAAGTAAATGAAATTTATTTTATTTATCTATTATTATCAAAAGTATGATGTTACATTCTAAGAACTAAATATTCCGACAAATCTAATAGTTTGCTATAATCTAAATAGTTTTGTAACTACTTAACCATTATAAAATTTTACAAAACTAAAATGGCTTAACTTACATGGGCTTTTGATGTCTCACTTCTGCCCAAGGGTGATATGTTACATCTTTTATATCATTCAAGGCTAATTAAAATTTTTTGTTAGTTTTGCCTAATATGCATGATGTCTCACTTATGCTCGAAGGTGACGTGTTACATTTTTCTTTAGCAAAATTAACATGTGCATGTGGCTAATAAAAATAAGGTGATGTGTTACATTTGTTTTGTAAACATATTAACTGATTTCACTTCTGCCCAAACATGATTTGTCTTTATTTAAGTAGAAATTTTAATTTAACTTAGTCTATTAGTTTGATGTTTATAATAGACATGTCATATCTTTAATAAAATATAATGATCCTCACATTAATGATCCTTTATTAATCTTATAATTATATATTAGTCTGCCTTACTTTAATACCCCATAACATTACTCGTTATAACTCTCTTCTATAAATTAGTATCTTATCCAAATCATCCACTCTAATTTCAAAACCCAATATGAGTTTCGCTTCATAAAGAGTTTCAATAGCATTTAGCTCTTCTCATTTTTTTGATTATCCTACAAAACATGATATGACAATCATGTCGCTCTTTCTGATAAGAATCATACCATTGAAAACTAGATCAAAACAAATAGGACGAGACAAACATATTGTTTCTTATGCTAATCAAGAACTCATTTAAATAAATGCTATCACTAGAGTTATTCTAGATTTAGTTTTACCTAAGACTTATCAAAAGAACTCCTAAGATGCATGCATTCGTTCTAAATTCTAAGTATAAGGTTAATGTCATTCGTGAATACATCATAATGTATAATTCCATAAACCATAAAATTAAGGGCTTACGCATGAAAATAAGTACACTTTTTCAGTGCATTACATACTAACATTTTCACCAATACAATCTAATGCCTTAAGAATCAAATATAACACTCAGAAGTACCAAAGGAAAATGAGTGTGTTGATCAACAACATATATACAAGAAAAGAAATGCTTGTCACTTGAAAATAAGATGTTATTCACCTTACTACCACTAAAATCTAAAAGAGGATAGTTCTAAGGCCCATCGGAAAAATACAAGTACTACTTCCAACTTTAAGTTCTCCAAGGAGAAGTCTCACTGCACAATTATGTCATTATTCTAGGCATAAGCAACGAGATTATCCATAATTCAAAAGAAAAACAAGCTAAAATAGGTAGTCATATATTATTACTATTTAAGTATGCTAATCTAATATTTCAGTTAACACATGATAGGTTGAGTCTAGTTTTATACTTTTTCTTACCATATATCAAGAAATAACTAACATGAGTGTTAGTGACAAATTTAAGTGTTAATGTTATTAGAACCATAATAAACTGGCTTCTAGTTACGCTTTATGATACCTTACTATATCTGAAAATTAATCAAAATCTAGTATCAGTGCTTAAGCTACATTATGATAGTTGTGAGGTTTTCATAGCCAACATAAGGTCATTCTTACCTTAACCTATCATGTTATTTGTTATCAATATATTGATTGAAACGTGTATAAAAAAGAACTAGATGATACTATATACTTTCACAACTTTTGTTATCATAAAAATAAGAATTTATGAAAAAACAAATGAAACTTATAAAATTTATCCATTAAAACCAACTTTCATGAGAAATCATGACATAATTGATTATGATGCTTTTTTTCAACTAATCTCATTCTCAGTTATTTTAACTCATGTGTTAGATGCATTAAACATTACTTGGCTTAAGGTATAAGTATAGCTCCATCGTAAAGTATATTTCACTAACATTCGTAACACTTTTTCCAATCGGAATATTCAAACAAAATTTATCATATGAATTATTTGTATCTAATATGTCTTCTATAGAAAAGAGATCCATTCATATATATATATATGAGGAAAGTGAATATGTGGCTGTTAGGCATGTAAGCTTACATGCGAAACCCATCAAAACTATGTCGTTTTGATTAAAACCATCTTACATGGTAACTAATCAATAATGAAAATATCTTAATTTCAAACATTATCTCACTGATTTCCATAACTCTCGTTATCCATCTTTATCACAATCAAATATCAACCCATCTTTCTCCAAAACACTTTCATTCATTTGTTAATTGTTATTATTATAATCTCAAATAATCTGCTTGTTTTGTAAAAGTTGAATTTTACTCATCTAAATATTTGGAGGATATCCTTTAATATGAAATTCACTTATTCAGATTGGTTTTAGAAATAATTCGACGAACAACATAATTGTTGAACTGGTGGGGTTACGAACTTAATTGCACACACAAAATTAAAATTGAAAACACTTGCATGTGTCTATTTCAAGAAAAAGGAAACCCATTAAACTTTGATTGCACAGTAACATGGAAGTGTATTCCTTAACAATGGATGAAAAATAGGGGCGAAGGAAATTTTAACGTGAAAGTGTATTCCTTAACGTGAAAGTGTATTCCTTAACAATAGGGTTGAAGGTTATTTTAACTGTAAATGGGTGAAGAAAAGTTGTCCGTAAATGTGACTAAATTGATGGAGATCAAGAAATAAATACCAAAATAAATAGATTTAGTTACCTTTTAAGATGGTTTTAATCAAAACGGCGTAGTTTTGATGGGTTTCACATGTAAGCTTACATGCCTAACAACCCCATATTCACTTTCCATATATATATATATATATATATATATATATATATATACTTAATATGATTTTTTCTAAATACGTCCTTAATTTTCTTGTGACATCTGAATGTTAAGAAAATAAGATCAAGTCTTATGTATGGCGGGTTCCCACGTTATGTACATTATTGAAACTTCTCGTGTAGCTTTACTTGTGATATCAAAGATTAGTGGGAGCATAAAGTGACTTACTCATAACTTCCAAGATTTAGAGAGGTGGGGAGTGAAACTTGATATCATATTAATTTACCTTCATTATAGAAGACACTGCTCCATCATGACAGTATTCCATAAAAACTCATCTCCTTAAAATTTGATGATACTCTTACAAAAGTTTCATTGTTGCTTAAATGTAGGTATACTCAAATTTCTTACTGAAATATTCCTCACTAAGATAAACTACAACGACAAACATCATTTACTTATTTCTGTATTAAAATTTATTGGTTTTCAGATATTGACCATATGCATGCTAATTTTCTAAAGGCTAAGGTCAATGGGAGCAGTAAAAGTCTTTATTTTGACTTGCCAAAACATAAGAGGTTGGGGGGGGGGGCACTCATTAAATTTTACTCCAAATTTAACTATGAATACACCTTTTGTACACCATATCGTACCAACTCTTACACACTTAGAATCCTGAAAATGATAGCAACCTAACCAAGAGTTAATCCATAAAACATAAACTTCTAATAAATCCAATAATCAACTTAGGGGGGTCATCTAGTTTTAAAACCTAAGAACTTTGATGATTATGTAACCTCCCAACTAAAGTTGAACTGAATGTTGCAAAGTTTACTGATCATACATCTTCTAATTAAACCATTAGCATCAATCAATCTTTTGAATGGAATAAAGCTAATATTAGCAAAATTTATTCTATGAGTTAGAATAACATTTGTGATTTGGTTGAATTACCTGAGAGTGTTCATAACTAAACTAAATCCTAATACATACATTAAGATTATAAGAGGTACAGTTGATTGCTAAATGTTGTACTCACGAGAGAACAAACTATCAAAAACTCTTCTTACCTGTCTTACAAAAGTTTTCTTTGAGGCATCATCATTGTTCTAGTAGCTTGTAATTACAATTTAGAGCTACATTGATTGGAAATTGAAACAATGTTCCCTAACAACTTTCTGGCATATTTACATGTTTATAAAACAACCTTGAAAGTTATAAACTGAAGGTTAAGAACACTTAGTCTGTAAGTCAATAAAATCCATGTATGGCTTAATACAAACATAAAAATGTGATAATATCTTAATGAAATTATGTTTCATCAATAACCAAGTGGATTAATATAAATACGTCAAGATGAGTGAGAGAAACTAATGTTAACCTCTCTTTATACAGATAACATTTTGTTGACAAGTATATGTTACATAAGTCAAAGCATTGTTCACACATACTTTGATATGATAGATCTCAGTTATATATTTTATATGATAGATATCATAACATACCAAGATAGACTAAATGGGACATTAGTCGTTCCATAAGTTTTACCTTAAATGTGTTCTTACACATGCAACTAATAATATTTCTTTCCATTAAAGAATATAACATCCTAGGTAAATCCCACATCGGTTATGGACAAGAGAGATCTTTGGTCCATAAGTAAATGTCCCGCCTCTTAAATTACCAACGTTTTTTTTTTGCTTAACGATAGAGGACGAGAGGAGAGCTCCACATTTAAGTGTGCTCAGGCGGAAGTAGTACTAGGATGGGTGAAATCCTGGGAAACCTTCACCGGGTCAACCAAAAACAAATCAGTGAGATCTTCATGGGCAAAGCGGATAATATTGGTGGTACGAGGGGCCGGATGTTACAAGTGGTATCAGAGCCACTCCTATGCCATTAGGGATGGCCGAGCAAACCTCATCAGAGACGTTGAGTCCCAGGGGGTGTCGTGAGGTACCCCTTAGGTGAATCCCACATTCTTTATTGGATGGTGGGGCAAACCTCATCGAGGACAATGAGTCCAAAAGGGGGTGTTTGTAACATTCTAGGCAAATCCCACATCGGTCACGGATAGGATAGATCATTGGTTCATAACTAAATGTCCCGCCTCTTAAATCACCAATGTGTTTTGGGCTTAACGATAGTGAACGAGAAGAGAGATCCACAATTAAGCTTGCTTAGTTGGAAATAGTATTAGGATGAGTGACCTCCTCGGAAGTCTTCACCGTGGCATCCAAAATCAAATCCGTGAGCTCATCATGGACAAAGCGGACAATATTGGTGGTTCGAGGTGCCGGATGTTATTGAGGATAATAAGATTAATGAGATTATTTTTTCAGTAACTAGAAACTTATATAGGTTCAAGTTTATTCTCGTTCGGATATTTCTCTCATTGGAACTTACTAGATCTGTCTAGGTTAATGTGAAGCATCTAATAGAGTATTACAATATCTTAAAAGAAGATGATAAACAAAAATTTAAAGAGGAAGTGAGAACACAAACCGATTTATTACTTTAACTTTCTTATATTCAAAGATAAGTAAAAGTCAATTCGGCATATATTCTTGTGTAAGCGTTTATAATCATGACAGGTTTATTGATGACCATGTACAAATGCATATCGTACTATGAATGATTGACTATTATTTTTTCCTCACCAGTTTTGATTTTGTATGTCTCTAAATATGTTATGCCAACATAATGGCTGGTGTGTGTGTATAGGTATAGAAAAAGTTAAGTTTTTTAAAAGTTTGTTCACACAATGTTTTTTAAATTTATAAAAATGAATATTATCTTAACTACTAAATAGGCTAGTGTACCTATAGTTTATGAAGAATACTGCAGGTAAGAACCAAGTATCAATCCACAGACACACTTGTTTGATTTTACTACTAAATTGTTATATTTATTCTAATAGAAAGTGAACATCATTGTGGTTTTGGTTTCAAAAGTAAGTTTTTAAAAGAAATTTAAAGACATAAATTAAAGACAACATTTTTTAGTTTTATACTTTTAAATAGATGATCAAGGATAAAAGTGTATCATCTTGTTAAAACTCATCTTAACTTGATTTAACAATTATTTAGTAAACATGTGATATAAGCTTGCTATGGTGATTAAATGTGCTAATAAAACCTTATTTCTAAGTCATGTTATTCCATGATAATTAAAGAAAGAAGTATGCATAACTTCATGACCTCCACTAAAACATCATTTTATTTAAGCAAGTTATTTATAATAAATATCTATAAGATAACTCACTTGAAAGATGAGATAATCCCTTATATTACTAAATGAATTGTCCTTAATATTATAGTAAAAATAACCTTTGTATTATACTTAAAATTCCAATTAAGATTAGTTAAGTTGTAAACGATTAACCTTGAATTATCAATTATTAACCTACACAACTCTTGAACAGTTATAGAAATCATGTAATAACCACCCAATAGTTGTTTAAAATAGGTTATGTTGCACACTCAGATGACAAGTACTTAACCGATTTTAGTGGATGAATCTCAACAATCTGTTTTCATAACATTGTCAGTTATTCCACTTTTAAGAAGATCAATTACCACTAATACTTCACTTGATCCATGTCAATATTAGGATTTATATTTTTTTCTCAGCCAATCCCTTACTAAAATGACAGTTCCCCGGCTTATCATCAAGCTCGGTACTTAATGTCTCTTTAACCAAGGCTTTACAAGACTAGAAATTTCCCGGCTTATCATCAAGCTTGGCACCTAGGGTATCTTTTAAGAGTATTTTAACATTCTCATCAAGTGACAATTGCAACATAACATGTACTTATTAAAAACCCATCACATATATACAACCAATTATGTTAAACTTCAATTCACATTCAATATAAACCAAGATGATACTATGAAAGTTTAGGCAATAGTAAACATACCGTCATCTATCAAAGTAAAAGATACAAACATAATCAAATAATAACAATCTAACCAATTTGTATGACAAATATTTGATGCTAATGACTTCTTCCAAGATGCTTACTCTCCTTAATCTTCAAGGGATTGGATGGATGGGATAGTTCCCTTATTAATGGTGGAGAAAGGAGGTGGGAGAAGTGAATTTAAAAATGTTGTGAGGTCTATTGAATGTGGAAGACGAGCATTCAATTTATAATCTGATCAGGTCACCAAAACACGATCGTGTTTAGTAAAACACGGCCATGTTGCAATAAATACTTGATGCCAGATCACACCACAAAGGTGAACAAGGTCGTGTTTTGGTTTGGCACGATCGCGGTGACTTTCAGAAAAGTCCAAATTTGTTTTTTTTCTCTTGTACTTCAAGATTGGGTGTGTTTTGGTAAAACATGGCTATGTTTACTTCAGAATATTCTATTTTTTCTTTTCCTCTTGAGCTTTAAACACGGGGTGTGTTTTTATTAACATGGTCATGTTATGACTTCCCGATATTTTGTCTTTTCTTCGTATGTTCTAGGAATGGCCATGCCTTGATTCATTATGAGGTGTGTGAGTTTGTTTTCACCATTTTTCTATGTTTTTCTTCATATATTAGCTCGTTTTATTCTTTAAGGATATATATACCTATAGATAGAAATTATAAATATTAGTGTTTGTTTATTCTAATATAGTTGTCGATATTACACTTATTTGGAGATATTTTAATGCTGATTGGATGTGTAAAATATTATACATTGATGACATATAGACAATTTACTATAAAAATCAAACATATGAGGGACTTCCTTATATATTATGAGCATAACTACTTAGGTTTTAAATAAGAAATGCAATATGATTAATGGGGGTCTTGAGCTGATGTTTAATTTAATGACTTTATTTCTCCACTTCAGTCTAAATTTTAAGCAAAAATGATTATTAACTCCTGATCAGGCTTATCTAGGCATCATAATAAATGATTACTCTACCAATGGGGGAAAAGTAAGAATAAATATATATTTATTTATGTATGATCACTGGAATCATTTATATAATAATAGATGTAACATCCTAAATTTCATAATAATAAAAAAGAGTTATGTTGTTAGGCGTGTGTTAATATTTAAATTAGATTAAATAAAGTGTATGGACTTGGATAACTAGAGATGGAATAAAGGATGGGATGGGCGTTAGGTCCATGTGCCTTGGAGATTATAAATACTGCCTTAAACCACTCTAAACCCTAAATCCTCATTTCCATCTTTCCATAATCTCTACACACTCAAAAACATACACATACACCTAAACCTACACCATACACGGCTGAGAGAGAGGAAGATCTGAGATCAAACGAACTTAAATTCTTGATATATCTTTGATATACAAGCTAGAAACAAGATAAAAATTCATAACCAAGCAAAACCGTAGCTTTAAAACACGTAAAGGTACGTTCTTGATCTTTAAAGTTTACGTTCCTATGAACGGTTTGCCTTGAAACTTAAACGTAGAGTAGATCGGGTATAAACGAACCATAAAGTAGAAAACTTGATGCTAAAATGAACTTAACGAACCTACTGCTATGTCCGGCTCATTTAAAAAACCCTAGATCTAGTTTTGAACATCTTAGCCTAGATCCAAGCTTTACGTTCGTTCGGGTCAAGTTTGGACCACAAACGGTCAAGGGAACGTTTGTGGCTAAGGCCGAACCATAATAAGGGAATTGAGATCACGAAACGTGCGTTTTCGATGATAAAATGAACCTTTGACTGCAGCCGTTCGCTTATAGGAAGTTGGCTTACAGCAAGTTCATTTACATGCAAGTTCGCTTATATGCAAGTTCGCTTAATGCAAGTTCGTTTAATCCAAGTTCTCTTAATCCAAGTTCGCTTACAATTATGTTCGATTACATATAAGTTCTCTTACATTTATGTTCGCTTACATTTAAGTTCGCTTACAAATCCCAGATTCGGTTACATTAAGGCCCGATTACTTTGGATCACCTTGATGGTTCGAATGCAAGGGAATTAAAGAAAGATTACCAAAGGAAGAAAGATATTAAAGTAAATGAAAACCATAAATTCAAATATGCTAGGGTTTAAGATTCAAATCTAAGTAAAAGTAATCTAATACAATAGGAGAAATATTGATACGTGTAACTCATATACAGTTAGCAGAGCCCAATTAAAGAAGGGATTAACAATTTACAAAGAAAGAAACAGGATCCAAGTGAGTTTCTAGCCCTATTTCCTTGTTATGTTTTCGGGGTTGTGTGCATACTCGATGTGATAGTTAATACACTTACCTTAAATGGTGAGTGTATGCCATGTATGATTTATGTGTTAGATATTATGTTATGAATGTGAATGAAAGCTTGTTGGTACGTGAACAATTTTCGGATATTGAACGTATTGACAAGGGAGGTATGTATATAAAATATGAATGTGTGTGACATATGTATGTATGTATATATATATGTACACGATATGAATATGTATGAGTAATTAAAGAAAGCATATGTACGCTATGGGTATGTAAAGACAGTACGTGCGAAGATGAAGAAGTAAGGGGTCAGACCTTAATAATATCTGAGATAGAGAAGAAAGAGATCAGACCCTAATAATATCTAGGATAGACAAGAAAGGGATCATACCATAATAATATATGAGATAGACAAAGGAAAGAGGGATTAGACCCTAATAATATCTGAGATAGACAAAGGAAAGTGGGATCAGACCCTAATAATATCTGAGATAGAATGGACAGTACTTATATAGTATGAAAGTATTAAATTATGAACGTATGTATGAAATCGTGTGATGAAAGTAAATTAGTAAAGTAATTATTATGTATCTTCGGATACATGATTGAAGGTAAGTATATGCATTATATGATGTATGATTAACTAGAACTCACTCAGCGTAGCTGAATTTTAGTATGCACAAGGGTGAGAAGGATGAGATAGCTGGCTTGAGCGGTGACACATGGCAGAAGAATAAGTGTTTGGCATATAAAGACTTATGATGTTTTATAACTAATGTTTTGATTTTGAAAGACAAGATGAATGTTTTAAGTCATGTTTTGAATTAATATGTATTGTTTTACGAAAGTTTTAATATTCCGCAAATGTTTTAATTAACTCTAATAATTGGAATTGTGTTTATGAGTAAATCCCGGTATCGGAGCCTTACAAGTTGGTATCATAGAAAAGTTGAAGAGATTAAGCATCCTACATGCTTAGATTCGAATAGAGAATGTGATTAAAGTAAGAAAAGAAAGAAGATGCCAGTTCAAGATAGCCATGTGTCACTCAAACAAGCTCAGTAACGGTAAAGTATATGGTTAAATAATGTGTAAATATGTTAGCTTAATTGATAAGGGAAGGATATGTGTATGTTAGGGATAGGAATTCTTGACTGTTTGATTGATTAACTGTTTAAGAGTAGACTTAGCACAAATAGACTCATAAAGGGAAGTGTATAGGAGACGGGAAGTAATGTGATCAGCTAATCACAGCTGGCCACTGTTATTACCTGTTAGCCTTACTATCCTTGTATTAAATAGTTCCTTGAGTGATGACATTTGTGTTTTCCCTTAATAGAATACGATGGCTGGAGCTAGAGAAGTTGTGAGAGCATGAGGCCGCACTAGACGTTGTGGAAGGCCACGTACTATCCGACCACCTTCGGTAGAAACATCTTCCAACACAGAAGACGAAGGAAGTGCAGCTGGACGAAACTCGAGCAACAATGAAGGGTATCAACTTGACCTTGCAGTTCAAGAAGCAATTGTTAAGGATCTGCTAGAAGCCATGGAAGGGTAGAGAATTCTGGGTAGAAGAGTAAGAAGGTTGATGAGAGAGAGAGAGAGAGGGAAGAATCAAGTGTGGTTAAGTCTATGAAGATTGATGATAGGAAAAGAGGCCGAGGTGGGTGCAACTATAAGTCCTTCAAAGGTTGTGACCCGCTGAAGCTAACCGGTTTGGGAGATGCAATCGCTACTCTCCAATGGATAACCACTATGGACAAGGTTATCCGCATTAGCGAGTGCCGCCCCGACCAAGCCGTGGGATATGCTACCCAATCGTTTGGTGATGAGGCAATGTACTGGTGGGAGTCGGTTGAGTAGCGAAAGAGTCAGGAAGAGATAAAGGCGATGAGGTGGGATGATCTAATCAAATTGGTGATGAAGAGGTTTTGTGCTGATGCAGAGGTTGAAAGGGTTGAAATGAAGTTCTTGAGTCTGAAGGCGGGTAAGATGACACACCGCGAATACACCACTGAATTCAACCGCATGTCAAGGTTGGTGCAAGACATGGTGAACACTGAGGCCAAGTGGATCAAGTGTTACATTAGGGGATTGCCGTAGAATGTTCGCGTCTTGGTCAATGCTAGTAGACCTGGTACCTTTGATTATGCTGTAGGGCTCGCAGAAATGGTTTACGATGACTTGTCGGAAGATGAGGTGGTGGCGGAAGAGAAGAAAGATAAGAAGTGGGTCGCTCATGTTAAAAGACCCGGTACTCAGTTGTGGAACCCTAAGAACAAGCAGCCGAGAGTTTGGGAGAAGAGTTCGTGTAAGACCTGTGGAAAGATGCATGGGGGTGAGTGCAAGTGGGGAAAAGGATCTGATGTTTTCTATAAGTGTGGTAAGGCTCATGGTGGAGAATGCAGGCTGGGATCGAATGCCTGTTATAAGTGTGGAAATGTGGGAAATTATTCTCCCGTTGTACTGCAAAACCCGCATGTTATAAGCGCGATGAGCCGGTCCACTTTACTAAGGAATGCACCGATGGTGGGGCTGGAGGGAGTGGAAAGAGTGATGCTGATCAGACTAGGCCGACGACCAGAGCTTACATGTTAACACAGGAACAAGCCAAGCAGTAGCCACCCCATTTAGTGAGTTAGCTAATATTAAATGTTGTCGAGTGTCTAAAACTTTCATAGTAGAAACCGCTAGTGACACTTCGGTTAATGAAAATGGTTAAGGACTGTAAGATAGAGTTAGAAGGACATGAGTTCTCTGTTACTTTGTATGTCATGACCTTAGGAGGGTTCGATGTGGTTTTGGGAATGGATTGGTTATCTGAGTATGAAGCTCAGATAGTGTGGAAGAGTAGGATAATAAGGTTAAAGTCCTTGGATGGTAAATCCTGAAGGGATTACCGTGGACCCAGCTAAGATTGAAGCGATAACGAATTGGGATAGAGAAGTAAACATGGATCAGACCCTAGTAATATCTAAGATAGACAAGAAACGGATCATACCCTAATAATATATAAGATAGACAAAGGAAAGAGGGATCAAACCCTAATAATATCTGAGATAGACAAAGGAAAGAGGGATCAGACCCTAATAATATCTAAGATAGAATGGACAGTACTTATATAGTATGAAAGTATTAAATTATGAACGTATGTATGAAATCATGTGATGAAAGTAAATTAGTAAAGTAATTATTATGTATCTTCGGATATATGATTGAAGGTAAGTATATGTATTGTATGATGTAAGATTAACTAGAACTCACTCAGCGTAGCTGACTTTTAGTATGCACGCAGGTGAGTAGGATGAGACAGCTGGCTTGAGTGGGGCACATGGCAGAAGAATAAGAGTCTGGCATCTGAAGACTTATGATGTTTTATAATTAATGTTTTGATTTTGAAACACAAGATGTGTTTTAAGACATGTTTTGAATTAATATGTACTGTTTTATGAAAGTTTTAATATTCCGCAAATGTTTAATTAACTATAATAATTGGACCTGTGCTTATAAGTAAATCCAACGTCCAAATGTAGGGCACCAGGATCGGGGCCTCACAATAGCTCAGAATATTAAGTATACCTCATGTCTCACCCCAACTTACAGCGGAAATTCCAGGGCGTGAGCTGATTGCTCACACCTCTCAAAGTACTATTAGGCAAAATTTAATATAATATCTATTATTACATTTTAAATAATCCTACAATTACCAAATTTCAAAGTACATAATCCATAACTAACTTAAATAATGAAAAAATATCATTCAAGCTCTTGTTATCTTCTCTCTAACATGCAACCCTAAGTTTTCTTCAAATGAACTTGATAATCGTATCACATGATGACCTGCATATGCGTTAGAAATACAATAATTTTGTCAACACTAGGTTGAGTGAGTAAAAAACTAGATTTTGTGAATATATAATAATAAATAAAAGTGCAAACTGTGTCAGTGAGATAAGCAATTTCACCAAATGAGCAAGTAAATATGTTGTCGGTAAGCTCGATGTCAGATGAACTGGACAATGGCTAACGCGACGGTCGTATGATTATACTAGCCTGAGAATATGTTGGACCTCTCCGAAATGTATTCAAGTAAAGCATATAAGCATATAACACGTTTGGCATAAATTGTTAAACACACGTGACTAACAGTTGCAAGTTGAGTAACATATATTGATAAAAATCTACGAATGTATATGCCCCAAAAACAGTAAAAAGATAGGAGTGAGATACTCAACTTATCAAATGAGCAAACGAGAATAAAATAATAAGAATGATGACGGTAGATTAAGCGTTGACAGTAAAGCCTAATAAAGATTAAATGCGGAAACAAACATAAGGAATTTACGGATTGAGAAAAATAAAGTTGGGAATCGAAGATCGATTATTATTATTAGTTTGATAAACATATATATATATTAATTGGGTTTATTATTTTTTTATTATAGATCTTAGACATGTAGCATATTTTATGTAAAAATACTTGTTTATAATATATATAAATAGAAAAATCATTTAAATATACAAATACGATATATATTTATGATATTTTATGTATAAAAATTTAGGTTAATCATTTAAATATATGTAATAAATTTTATTTATAAACATCTTAAATATTTAGATTTAACAAGTTTTATTATATATATATACACACACACATACATATACACATATATAGGGTTTTTAATAAAGATGTGGAAAAACACTTGTAGCATTGACGGTTTTTATAAAAGTATAACTGATTATTATAATTATAATTTATTAAAAATGATTAAAAATGGTAGTTTACCAAAAATCAACTAAAAAGACGGGCTGGGGGGGATCGAACCAGCGTCCCAAGTCATCTCCAAGTCATAACAATAAGTGCACCATCCATCTGGGCTGGTGACTAACGCGTTTAAACATTAGAAACATAAGATTAAATATTGACTGCTCAAATTCCCAAAATTGCATAAACCCTAACAATAGAAGTTGATTGATCCAGTTGATTGTGATTCAATTGATCATAGGGTTTTCGTTTAAGGATAAATCACGAACTAGATACAACCTTTAATTACATGTTAAGATGTTAATTGACTGGGTAATTGTGAGCAATAGAAGCCGTCCTAGACGGGTTAAAGAACACGATCAATGGAGGATTGTTAATATAATTGTGTGTAGAGTTAAGGACGGCGATGGGCTGAGGACACTCACTGGAAGTTTAATTTGATTGTAAACGTTTATAGCTTGTTTAATACGTTCAATGTAGTGTCGGTTACGTTAGAATGGTGAAACGAATCATTGTGATCGAATTAACTCAATTAGATGGTCGGTTTTGCCGCAAATGGTATGTGCAATACAATATTTGATTCAATTTCCATAACAATTACGAGAATTAAGGTCCAAGCCATTCCAAATGTTAATCGGGTTCGATTGTATCGGGTCAGGGTTTGGGTTAATCAGATTTTTTGATGGGTTATAATAGAAATCTACAGTTTAGTCCCTATGGTTTGAGGATGGGTGCATAAAGTTGTAAAGGTTTTAGTTTGGGTTATTTTTGCCATAAATTGAAAGTTATAAATATATTTTATATAAATAATTAAACGATAATTAATCTTCTCGTTAAATGCGATATTTTTATTTTATAAAATAACCCGAACATCGAAACGGGTCGGGTATTTAATAAAAATATTATTTAAAAAAAGCCGGAGTCGTTACAGTCTCCCCTAATTTAGGGAATTTCGTCCTGAAATTAAAGAATACTATAACAACACCGTTAAACTTTAAGAAAAATAAAAAAAATTAATATGATTTGAAACTAATCATAATAAAGAATTTTGAATAGTTGAAGCAACGCTCCAAATGAAAATATGATAAGGGCACTTATATATAGGATGTAACAGCGGCCAATCCACCATATACTTATCATCTTTTCATTTGTACCGTTATCTCAACTACTTGCGATTCTATATTATGACACACATTTATTCGGATTTTGATTTCCATGCGAGGACTTTGGTAATTACACGTCGACCCGCAATTATTTAGATCGTCGGATGGTCCACATAACCAGTGGCGGACCCAGGACTTTTTGCCAATGGGGTCCCAATTTTTCAGGTTTACAAAATGTTCGGGTCGGGTCGAGACAAGGAACATAATAAAACACGAAAATATGGTGCCATTGGAAACGAGTAAGTAGAAATAATATAGATTAGAAACTAGATAGAACATGCACTTTTAATTCATTTTTATTCATACCCGAAAAACATAAACGTAAGCTATATAAATGGTCTTACATAAATGACCAAAACATGAAAAACTAACTCTAACACAAATAAATGAGTAATTCTAATATACATACACAAGATAAATGATAAAAGAATATGCAAAACCCATGTTGGCACTATATATGTTGCATGATGATAATGGCTATATGAGAGAAACTAACGGAAAACACAAATACCCTAACTAGATAACTAAGACTAGGATATTAAAAAAAAAATAACAAAAAAGGAGTATGGCGAGGCTTGAACCTACAACCTCTCAAAGGTAAAAACAAGGGACTTTCCACTAGACCAATTCAACCTTAATAGTATGGGTTCCAAGTATTAATTTTTATGGGGTCATTACAAAATTTAATATACCGCCTTTAAGTAATTTTTAAAAAACATTGGTGTCCCGGGATCCTGATCGGACCTATGTGGGTCCGTCCATACACATAACTCGTCCCATTGTGTGGGTTACAAAACATTTAAAGAACATGATTTTGAGAAAAAAAAAGTTTTAATGAGTTTTAATTATAACACTAGAAAATCACCAATGTATAAAACAATTTCAAAAGTTGTTGTGGATTTTAATAAATCAAAGAAATTTCTAAGACACTTTTAATTGTAAAAATATGTATTTAAAGTTGAATAAAAGATAACTTATTAATAGATGAGGTGAATGGGTTGTGATGAATGAAGGTAAGGAAATAAGATAGAAGTAGATTTCAATAAACAATCACTTAAATAACATAAGCTTTATTCATGGGATAAAACATGCAAATGAATAGGTTCAAATTGAAATAATCCAAGGCCAGAAAGAGGCGTTACAATTCATAATTAAGAAAAAGGCAAGATAAATTAAGATAGATAAAGAAAACGGCAAAAGTCTTCAGGGTACTTGAGCAGCTTAATTGACGTGACTTGATGCAAAATGAGGAGTTGCATTCATAGGATTTGGAGAAGTCGAGGTAGATTGACTTGGGATGGATTGAATGGGTTGAACTTGCATAACAGGGGCTTAAGTAGAGTAGGCTTGGTACACTTGAGCTTGCGGGTGTGGTGTTTGATAGAGTTGGGGTATGTAAGGTTGACCCTGACTGATGGGAGGAGCTTGGAGGACATGGGGTTGATGGGTTTAAACTTGGTGAGCATGGTTAAAGTAGTAGGGTGTAATCATAGTTTGGGCTTTATGGGCATGGATAAGTTGAGGGCACATATTACAGAGATGATTTGGGCCTCCACAATGATAGCATGCATGGGTATCAGGAACACCGGGTTGAGCATGTGGGGCGACTTGTGCATTAGGTGGGACACGACAAGAGTTAGCAAGGTGGCCATAACGATCGCTTTGGGTGCATAGCCGACAAGGAGTTTGAGCAGAATGATGAAAGTTACACTTGGCACATAGAGGTTGAGGTCCGGCATAGGCATTTTTGTTCGGAGCATTTTGGTTTCGTTTAGGAGGAGGTGGGTTATTGGGTTGGTTAACGACATAGTTTTGATGGTTGGCTTTACGCTAGTTATTGTGGTTGTGGTTGCGGTTGCGGTGATTGTTGTTGTTGGAAGCAGGTTTGGGTTCAGCTTTAGCATCAGAGGATGAGTCGATTTCGGTCTTTTCGGGATTAGGCTTGGAATCCTTGCGGGAAAAAGTTCCATCCCTAACATGACTATCAAGAGGGAAGCAGCTAGGTCCATAGCCTCACCGATGGTTAAGGGGTCATGACTCACCACAACACCACGGAATATGTTTGGCAAACCGCGAATGTATTTCTAAATGTCACGGTTCTCGAGTGTTACAAGGTGTGATACGATTCGGCTTAGTTCACGGAAGCGGTTAGAGTAGGTAGAGTTATCCCCACTATCTTGATTGAGCTCCCAAAACTCGGCCTCAAGCCTTTGCAGCTCATGAGGATTAAAAGTATAAGTTTATAAGATGAGTGGGGGTACATTGCGTAAAATATTGCTAAAAAAATGAGTTGATTATATTTTTTTATTATTATTTTTTTGAGTTGTTTTAAATAAAATATTAAATTTTCAAACATCCTTTGAAAGTATAGTGTTGCAACCAGTTGTCTTTGAAAAGATAAATTGTGTTGGGTGAACATATTTATAAATTATTAGAATTGAAATTGTGTAAATCCAAAAATCGAGTAAAGATTTATTATAATGTACGATTGAGAAAGGTAAAGTGTGTTTAGATAAAAGTGACAAAAACATCTTCTTTAATAAACTTAGTTATGAATAACTTGATTAATTAAATCTGTAAAAATTTGAATAATTAAAGTTGATTGAACTGAAATATTCTGATTAGGTCGCAAAGTAGGGTTTAATATAGTAAGTTTGGAAAATTTGAGCTTGATGAATATGATTGAGTCGGGAACACACATGGCGTAGGTGATTAGGATTTTCATAGTCGTGGCAAGTATTAACAAGATAATCAAGTGATTACTTTAGGTACAAAACGATATGAGGATTGAATTGTACAGTGATAGTAAGTGAAGAAAATCGAGTGACTTTTGACATAAAGTTTCTTGTTTGAGACGCTAAGATTTTGTTGAGGTTGACTGTTAACTTGTTTGCAGGCATATAGTTGATGTTTAGACTCGCGGTTGTTGTTGTTGTTATGAGATTGTGTAGGGGTAAATGAATTGAATTTATTGGCGAAGAAGTTAATGAACAATATTGAATTGATTGTATTTATGTTTTAGAAATTGAGTTTATATTTTAGAGATTGCAGGAGTTATCTCCTTGACTAAACATGTAACCATGAGGCGGTTATAGAAAATAGATGATTGGTGTTGTTTCATGTTAAGAAAACATTCTATGATTAATAAAGATGTGATTTGATGAGAAAATTGGATAGTTGTGTAGATTTCATATGAGTTATTGTGTAAAACGAAACTTAAATATGTTATGCTGATGTTTATTCATAACTTAAGGATAAGTTAGAATCCAAATTGAAAATAAATGGGTTAATTTGATGAGTTAATGAGTTTCATCAAAGTTTGACATGTTTTAACAAACTAACATTTTGAGGTTGAATACTGGAAATATGTTTGATAGTTTATGTATATGATGTCATGAGTATTAAATTGTATTATATTATTTAAATTAATTAAGTTATTGACATTATAATAATGTGATAAGATAAATAGGTGAAAAGCGATTTTAATGAGTGTAAATTGTTTTGGTTAACTCTTGATAACCGAGTCTTGATGAATGAAGGATCTGTATCCGATCAGGAGAATAAAAATGTTTTGAGTGTATGAGTAGATCGACTCAATAGATCTTGATTTAAAAAAAATGATTTAGTAAATAAGGAATTGAATAGTTTAATAATTGAATAATAGAATAATTCAATAGTTAAGTCAAATCATAAATTGGTACGTATAAAATCAAACAAATAAAACAATTAACGAATGTTCTTCAAGGTGTTGGGTTTCCCATGAGCTTTCCATGGTATTTTGTTCCCCCAACTTTTTAGCATACCAAAACCAAAGCAAACGTGTAAGTTGGCTTCCCATGAGCGTTACATGGTGATTTAACCAACCAAACTAAATAACGAATAAAAGAACACAAACATAAGTAGTTGAAACACCTTGTGTATCATAACGGATGATAATTTTCCAACAAAATATTGCAAGTATAACGAATTGTGTAAATGCATAGTTGGCGTGTCCATGGCGTCCCATGGGTTTTACACCCGACTAGACATTTTAAAAACAATAACACGCAATAAATGGTGTAACCGTTCAGCCGATTACGTTGAACGCTTAAAGTAGGAGCAAAACAAAGCTAAGAAATTCTCAAGAAAATTTCCGATAATAAAAAAAATTTAATAAAATTAAATAGAAATATTTTGAGGTTGAGGCGTAGCCTCAGAGTTATAAAAATATTTTAAGGATGAGAAATGGTCTCGGAGTAATAAAATATTTTGAGAGTGAAGCATAGCTTCGGAGTTGTGTGTGTGTGCATGAAAAATAAAATAAAAAATTAAATAACAGTTAAATAAGTACTTAATCTAGCAAGTAACTACATAAGTTGTAAACAATAAAATAGAACACATCAGGTAAACAAATAAGCACCTATGGGGCTCCTAAGCATGATACTAAGGCACAACTAACGACCTATCTTAAACCTTCGGCTCTGATACCAATCTGTCACACCCCAACCTACGGCGGAAATGCCGGGGCGCGAACTGATTGTCACAGCTCTCAAGGTTACTATCATGTACAATATAAGCTTCAATATCTATTTAATAATTTCAAATAATTCTAGTACAAAATACAACTTATTAAACAAACAACAATTACAAATTAAATTCTTGATTGTATCATTTCTAACTTAAATTCTTCACTAACTCTTCATCAACTTGCATTAAATTTCTACGATAACCTGCATATGCGTTTAAAATAGAATTTTGTCAACAACACATGTTGAGTGAGCAACACACCAGTTTAGTTGTACATATAGTATAAATAACAAAATATGTAGCTGCAAAAAGTCATATGAGAATAACAAATTAACCAAATGAGCAAGTATAACTGAGATGTCGAGAAGCACAAAGGCTAATGACTGGCGTATGATCATACTATTATGAGATTATGTTGGACCTCTCCGAATGCGGTTCACGTAAAGAATGTAAGCACATAAACAAGTAAGGTATAATTTGTTACCACATAAGACAATAGTTGCAGTTTCGTGTATAAGTATATGAGAAATATAATTTACGCATATGTCCCCAAAACGTGGAAAACAAGTAAAATAGGGGAATGTGGTACTCACCTTGATAGACGAACAAAAGTGAAAGGAGAAATATTGGGAATGATGATTCGCGGAAATTACGCGCTTCGGGAAAATACCGACGAGAATTCTAAGTAACAAATAATTACGAAATAAATACGAATTGAATACAGAATCTAAAAACTAAATAGGGGTTTGGGATTTGATGATCGAGTGTAACTAACGAAAGTTAAATATTACAAAGATTTATTATTACTTTATCAGTTGAACTATTACTTTAATAAGTGATATATATATTTTAATTAAAATCCTTAAATAAATAAATATATATATATATATATATATATAATTTTGGATTGATTACATAACGAGATTTGTTTTATATGCTTACTTTAATCCAAAAATACGTTTAATGTTTAAATATAATCTTATTATTATTAAGAATTTCCTTTTAAATTTAACATTTGCGAATAATAGATAGATAATAACATTTATATAAAATATGAACTTTTTATAAAATAATTGTTAATTAACAAAATTACATTAAATATGTATTTTAGATTAGAACTCCTTTTTATATATTAAAATATTTAATAAACCATTTACATTACATATATATATATAGTAAGTCGGCTTGTAAAATATTGAGTAAATTATGAGTTTTATAATATAATAATCCTAGTTAATTATTATGTTTATTTTATACTTTAAGGAATTAATATGTTATATATATTATATAGAATAAGGCTGAAAAAGAAGAAAAAAAATAACAAAACGGGCTGGGGGTGGCCTCCCTGAGTCTTAAACGCATAACCCTAGCCATCTGGGCTAGGGTGATTTGTTGATCTAAACCTGATCGCGAATACAATTAAACAGACAGACCATAAGATCCAGGTTCATAACAAGAACCCTAGAAATCAATCGCGTAAATCCGTAATTGTTAATCGAAATAAGGTTAGGGCTTTTGATATATATATATATGTAAACGCGATTCTACTCATGTGTTTTATTACCTCATATGATGATCAGTGATGGCTTAACGAAGCTCGACAGGGGACGGCTGAGGATGATGATGAATGGAGAGAAATCAGTGATTATAATCAGATTGGTTTGAGGGGTTTAGATGTCGAGGGTTAGAGGATCATGGCTGCAAGTTAAATTGAACAATTATAAACCTTGACATACATATTAAGTTAGGATTAGGGTCGGCTGGTTGATATACGAATTGTAGATCTGATATGATTCGTTTAACATGTTTGTATAGTCAGTTACACCGATTAAAGAAAGGATAACACAAATTTTGTTTCAATTTCTATAATTGTTGCGAGAATTATGGTCCAAGACGTTGAACGGGTCACTGGGTGTAACATCCCGAAATTTCGAAAATAATATTAACTATATTATTTAATATTGGAGGGAAAGTTTACTCGGGTTAGCGGGAATTAATTAAATAGAGTAGGAGTTGATAGGGGTCAGGCTAGTGTTGGGTTATCGATTTGGGTTATGAAGGAAAGAAAGAAGGACCATGGGCCTAAGCCCATGTTCCATAATTATATAAACCTTAAATCACCATTTATCCTTTATTTCTCATATTCCATACACCACCAAAACACACACTTAGCTCTCTCTCATCCTACTCTCTCTCTAAGACGAAACCAAGAAGAAGAAGAAGAACCGATTTCCGACCCGAGGTAATGTTAGTGTGATATTGTATAGGTCTAAAAACGTTAGATCTAGTCGTGAAACAAAGAGCCGACACCGTTAAACCGTTGAAGTCACGAGATCCGGGTGGAATCGGGTATAAATCGAACTTAAGATGAGCTTAGGGTTCACCCTAGCTCAGATCTAGATCGAACGGGACGAAAAACGGTGAAAACGGTGGTGAAACGAGTGAAATCTCGCTTTTCCGGTGAGATCCCGCTATTCCGGAAATGGTGGCGCCGGAGATCCTGGTACGAGGTAGGGTAATGTCAGGGAATGTTCTTACGTTACCCTAGTTCGTTAGCGGAAGTGTAACGAACTAACTCTGATTCGTTAACTAAGACATAACGAATTAGCAAGTAATTCGTTATGCCTATTCGCTAAGCCGAGATGACGAATTGGAAACATTTTGTTAAGATGGGATAACGAACTAGAGGTAGTTCGTTAAGGGAATGAATGACTAACTAAGTCCAATTCGTTAAGCAGTTCGCTAAGGGTTCAGTTCGCTATGAAGTTCAATTCGTTAACCAAACCATGCGAATGAGGTCCAATTCGTTATGATGACCAGTTCGCTACAAGGTCCACTTCGAAATGAGGACTGGTTCGTTATATAGTCCAATTCGTTAAGGACTGGATATCGAACTAGAAGTTTGGCAGAATTACAGAATAGTCCCTGGACTTGTGATAGAATGAGATAATTGCATATTAGCCCTTAGACTTTGATAATTATGAAAGATACATTTAACGGGGTTAACGAGTAACGATTAACTAACCGGGTAATGATTTAATGAAGTAAAACCGGTTTAGACGTGTAAGACTAATTAAGTAGCAATGAGAATAGCTAGAGTGGTATTTGATATTCAATTATTAAACAGTTAGATGCGCGCAGCTCGAGAGGGAATAACCAGTAGCAGAAGAAGTAACCAAGTTCAAGTGAGTTTCTAGCCCCATTTCCTTGTTATGTTTTCGGGGTTGTGTGCATACTCGATGTGAAGTGTGAATACACTTACCTTAAGTGGTAAGTGTATGCTATAGATGTTATACAAGATAGCTATTATATAATGTTTGTCGGTATGTGAACGATCTTCGGATATTGCACGTATCGCCAAGGATAGTGATTGCCAAGTGGTTATTAGTGTGTATGAATGCTATGATGTGACTTGCTTATTATGTTAATGATATGAAGCGTGTTGTAGACAAGTAGAGGTAGAGTGTGTTAGAAGTGGCAAGAGTCTAGTAAGAGTGTTAGTGGCATGACAATAGTACGTGGTAGGGTAAGCCTATACGTGACTACGTCATTAAAGTGGCAAAGTGGCAAAATGGCATAACGTTATACGTTATTAAAGTGACAAAGTGGCAAAGTGGTAGGTGTAAATAAGAGGCTAAGTGGTAAGGTGAGCAGGTTAGATAGTGGACTACGTGTCTTCGGATACGTATAAGATGCATGTAGTGGTTGTATGATAAGTTGCTTGATAAACTAGAACTCACTCAGCGTAGCTGACTTTTAGTATGCACGCAGGTGAGCTGACTATAGAGTTAGCATGAGGACGGCACATGGCTTGGATTGAACGGCTGTCATCTGAAGATGGAAGAAAAGGTGTTCTAAATATATTGTTTTGTTTTATGGTATCAAAGAAGAGATTGAATGTTTTATAACGAATGCTTTAAGTTAACGTTTCCGCGAAAGTTTTAATTAACTCTGATTGTAAGAACTGCGTTTATGAGTAAATCCGACGCTAAAGTAGGGCTACCGGGAACGGGGCCTTACACTGGGTTGCAATATGGATACGGTTATGGGTTTAAGGGTTATGATACGGGTAAACCAGGTTATGAGAATGGGTTATAACAAAGTTTACATTCCAGTCCCTGATGTTTGAGGATGGGTACAAAAATAGATAAAAGTTTAGATCTTGGGTTAAAAATGCCAAATTGAGAAGGATATAATTATATTAATAATTAAACAATTTAAACTCGATAAACGAAATAACCCGAACATCGAACCGAGTCGGGTAAAATTATAAGTTCGAAAAACCAGAGTTGTTACAGTCTCCCCTACTTTATGAAATTTCGTCCCGAAATTAAGGTATACTATTACAACACCATTATATTTTAGAAAAAGGAAATTTTACAATTTAAAAATTTATCATAACACCGAACTTTGAATAGTTAAAATAACGCTTCAAATGCAAATCCGATAAGGGCACTTATATATAGGATGTACCAACGGCGTATCCACCATGTCCTTATCATCTTTACATTTTTGCCGTTATTCCAACCACTTTCAGTTCTATATTATGACACACAATCTTACGCATCATGATTTCCATGCGAGGACTTCGATAATTATGTTCCGGACCATAATTATTGTTATCGTCGGATGGTCCACATGATTTGTCTCATCGTGTGGGTTTACAAAACATTTGAGTAAAACATGACTTTGAGGTAACAAAAAGTTTTAAGGAGTTTTAATTTATAGAACTAGGATATCAATAATGCATAAAACAATTTCAAAAGTTGTAGTGAATTTTAATAAAGCAAAGAAATTTTAAGACGGCTTTTAAACGTAAAGATATAAGTATTTAAAGTTTAAGAATGGTAGCTATTAAATAGTTAAGGTTAATGAAAGTAAAGAAATAGGATAGAATTAGGCTTCAATAAACAATCTATTTAATTAAAGAAAATTATATTTATTATAGGAGATAAATAGTCCAAGTACGAAATTAAGGCCATAAAAAGGCGTTACAATACGTAAAGATAATAACAAAATAAATTAAGATAGGTAAAGGGAACGAAAAAGGTCTTCAGTATCGTTGAGTAGTTTAATTGGCGTGACTTGAGGCACCATGATGAGTTGCAGGAGTAGGAGCAGTTGAGGTAGATTGATTCGGGATTGCTTGGAAACCTGGACTTGGATGGTTTGCAAGAGAGTTGTTTGGTGGAAATATGTTTGGTAAACTTGAGCTTGCGGTTGTGGGGTCTAATAGTGTTAGGTTAAGTAAATGTGACCTTGATTGATGGGAGGAGCTTGAGGGACATGAGATTGATGAGTTTGGGCTTGGTAAGCATGGGTCAAGTAGTATGGTGTAGTTGTAGATTGGGCTTGATGAGCTTGGGTGAGTTGAAGGCATGCATTACGGAGGTGATTTGGGTTCTTACAATGGTAGCAAGCACGGGTATTAAGAACGTCAGGTTGAGCATGAGGGGTTGGTTGTTGCGGAACAACTTGTGCAATAGGCGGGACACAGCATGTGTTAGCAAAATGGCCATAACGGTTACATTGGATGCAGCGAAGACATAGGGATTTAACCGAGTGATGATGATTACAAATGGAGCATGACGGAAAAAGGACCGAGGTAAGGTTTCTTGTTTGAGGAGACTTGCGAGTGGGTAGGGTTTGTTGCAGCAAGGTTCTTACGTTTCTTGTTGTGAGGATGAGTAGAGGTAAATGGTTTGTAGTCACCAGTGGAGGAGTTTGTGGGAAAAGTTGAATCGGATGCATTGATGTCCTAAATTTGGGTCACTATCCGAGGGATCGTAGCAGCTATCTTTTTGGCGATACAGGCAGCCATACAGTGGTTATGAGAATCAAATGATTGACGTCTAGGATGATGGTGGTTTCTTGAATGAGACATTTTATGAGGACCAAAAATGAGGGTTTATTAGATGAGGGATAAACTGGGGAATCATAAGAATAGTAAAATGTTTAATTATGTGAAAATAATACTGTTTTCTTAATAAGTGAGGAATTGTGTCATGAGGATTAAAAGTAAAAGTTTATAAGATGAGGGGGGGATACATTGCATGAAATATTGCTAAAAAAATGAATTGATTATATTATTTTATTATTTTTTTAGTTGTTTTAAATAAAATATTAAATTTTCAATCATCCTTTGAAAGTATAGTGCTGCAACCAGTTGTCTTCGAACAGATAAATTGTGTTGGGTGAACATATTTATAAATTATTAGAACTGAAATTGTGTAAATCCAAAAATCGAGTAAAGATTTATTATAATGTAAGATTACGAAAGGTAAAATGTGTTTAGATAAAAGTGACAAAAACATTTTCTTTAATAAACTTAGTTATGAATAACTTGATTAATTAAATCTGTAAAAATTTGAATAATTAAAGTTGATTGAACTGAAATATTCTGATTAGGTAGCAAAGTAGGGTTTAATAGAGTAAGTTTGGAAAATTTGAGCTTGATGAATATGATTGGGTCGGGAACACACATGGCGTAGGTGATTAGGATTTTCATAGTCATGGCAAGTATTAACAAGATAATCAAATGACTACTTTAGGTACAAAACGATATGAGGATTGAATTGAACAGTGATAGTAAGTGAAGAATATCGAGTGACTTTTGACGTAAAGTTTCTTGTTTGAGAGGCTAAGATTTTGTTGAGGTTGACTATTAACTTGATTTGCAGCATATAGTTGATGTTTAGACTGTTAACAAAAATGACATTTCATAATTCATGGTTTATGAAACCTTCTTTTTCCAATTTAATGCAAAACAAATAAATAAAGACAGATAAATGCCAAGTTTTTGTTATTTCAATCATATCATTTATTCATTTAACATATAAAGAAAAATATTTAAAAAAAAACAGGATTTAAGACCCCTTCGCTTCAATATGGGACTGTTAAATCAAAAAAAAAAAAAAAGATAAGTAAAAACGTTAAACCATAAACTCGTTGCAAGTCGACGCGAAGTCAGTCTGTATCAAGTTACGACATCGAAACTAAACAAAATAAATACACCTTTCAATTTCATAATACAACAAATTATATGAGAACCAAAAAACCCGCACGTTATAGCTGCGAACCAACACAAATTATGTTAGTATCAACGATACCAACACAAATTCGTAAACATAATAGTAAGCCAAAAATATATTTTAAAGGGGATGTAAAAAACGTTGAAACATGCATATAAAAATAAAACCATGCGATGAGATATTTTCAAATCATGAAAAAAGTTTCGCCCATTGTAACGACGAACAATAAAAAATATGAAAGCAAAGTTTAAAAAAATCATTTAACCGACAAAACAAAACATGTAAAGCCGACACTTGTCCAACTTTAATGTTTAAAAATATACTTTGTTAAATATTATAATTAGTTGAAATAAAAAGTAAAATAAAAGAAATAAATATCATCATATTTGTTTATGGAATAATAGCATTGATTTAGAGGTTATAATTAATAATTAATAAAATATTTAAAAAAATTGAATAGTGAGTTTATGAGAAGAATTGAATCCTCTTTCTAATATTATATATTAATGTTACTTTTTTATTAATGTCATAGAATATAAAAATGATTGACATGATCAATTGATATGACTTATGTGGTCAGTAGCGTTTCATGAGCTTATTCGGATTGCTTTTTGTAAGGCCTCGTTACCGGTGCCTCACATTGGAAGTTGGATTTACTCATAATCGCAGTTCTAAATATCAGAGTTAGTTAAAAACTTTCGCGGAAATAATAAAACTTAAACCATTCGTTACAAGCATTCATATTTTTGTCTTTTAAAACATAACTTGAATTATAGAAATAAACATCGTAGCAAACTCCTCAGATGCCAGCTTAGTCTAACCCTGCCATGTGTCCTCCTCAAGCTAACTGCCTCATTCTACTCACCTGCGTGCATACTAAAAGTCAGCTACGCTAAGTGAGTTCTAGTTAATACAATCAACATACAATACGTTCTTATATTACATACTTGTCCTACTTTACTTTCTTCATACATACGTAAGTATATACTTTCATTCTTACCTTCATATTTTCTTTCTTTCATACTTCATATTTTATCTTTCTTTACAAACATACTTATACATTTTAAAGAGCCTTTCGCCCTATAACCTCACAGATATTATTAGGTTCTGCCACCCTTAAAGAGCCTTTCGCCCTATAACCTCGCAGATATTATTAGGGTCTGCCACCCTTAAAGAGCCTTTCGCCCTATAACCTCACAGAAATTATTAGGGTCTGCCACCCTTCTTCACAGATATTATTACGGTCTGCCACCCTTCTTCACATATATTATTAGGGTCTGCCACCCTTCTTCACAGATATTATTAGGGTATGCCACCCTTCTTCACAGATATTATTAGAGTCTGCCACTCTTTACCATCAATTCCTTCATATCATACTTTCCTTTTCATGTATATATTTTACATACTTTCTTTCATTCTCATATTCTATAACGTACATACTTCATACATACAACATATATATAAACAATCACATCACCTAACTATCTCCCAACAGTACATGCAATATCCGAAGATCGTTCACGTACCGTCAAGCATTCTTTTATAACATACACATATATCATAATAGGCATACACTTACCACTTAAGGTAAGTGTATTAACTAATCACATCGAGTATGCACACAGCCCCAAAAGCAAACAAGGAATGAGGCTAGAAACTCACCTGAATGCGGTTATGTTCACTGTTTATGGTTATCCCTTTCTTGAGCTGTGCACGACTAACTATATAACAATTACACATATCAATTTAACTATCACTACCCATATCGTGTTTCTAGTTTAATTATTTCCCTCAACGAACAGGGGTCAGGGGGCAGCGCCCCTGGCAGCTAGGTTCTACGGGCGGCAGCCCCAAGCGGGGTCCAAGGGGCAGAGCCCCTGGCTGGGGTTAAGCTGTCAGGTCATTTTATTTTCATTAACTGTCTTAACACATTTTCCATTAACATTTTAAATTATTTTCTAAGTTGGGCTTATTTGTTCTAAATAGAACATGGGATTAAGCTTGTGGACTGAGCTAAGTCAAGCCCATCAGCCTATTATAGTATCTGGGTTCAACTGGGTTCAGGCCCAAGACAAACTGGGTGGCCGAGAACTCCCAGCAGAGAACCCATGCGTTGACCGAAAACCCTGTTCCTGGTCGAGAACATATGTTCTTGGCCGAGAACACATGGCCACCGAAATCGATGATTTACCGAGAACTCTGGATCACCTAGAACTCTCGTCACCGAGAATTCTCATTGGTCGAGAACTCCATTTGACCGAAAACTCATGTTGACCGAGTTCTCGTGTTGACCGAAATCCCATACATTGTCGAAAACACGGGTTGGCTGAGAACCCTCAGTTCTGGCCGACAACCCCCAGTTTAGCTCATTTTTCTACCTTTATGTTTCTGCCTTGCACAATAACTGTTCTATGGTTCAAATCATGAACATTCAACCCCCTTTACTGTTTTACACCTATTAACATCATGGTTCAAGATCTAACCCGTTTTAGACATAAAGCTTAAACCATTATAGAGTTAAAACGTTCTAGACTAGATCTAGGGTTTTCTTTATGAATCGTTTACACCTATGAGTCCATTTCGTCCATTTTAATCATCAAGGTTTTACTTTTATGAAACATCTAGACCCGATCTATTCTATGGTCAAGTTCATGGTTGCAAAAGTTGTTAGGCAGACCCTAGGCGGCCGACTGGGGAGTTGGGTGTACTCGGGGAGTACTCGGAGAGTACTCGGCCATGGTAAATATAAAGAAAATTAGTTTTTGGATATTATTATATATATGTCGAATATCACAAATTTACTAATATTTATAATAAAATAGGTAAAGATCAATATAAATAAGAGAAATACACTTTTAAATAATAAATTGTTCTAAAAATTGTTAGTCATTAAATAAAAAATGATATTTGTTCTTTAATTTAAATAAATACGAGTTATGTTTTATTTTTTTAAGCCAAAATCAGCTCAAGTTCACCGACTAGTTGCAATTCTGACTAAGGTTGACCACCTTTAGTCAATTCTTAGTAACTAGGCTGAATTAAAGAAACCCGCCTCGGCAACATACCTTGTAGCGAGTACTCGGGGGGTACTCGGCCTTGGAAACCTACTTTTACAACATTGGTCAAGTTTCATGGCAAAACGTTCATAAAAAAGTAACATTTAATCATAGAAAACATACCTTTTGATGTTTCTAGGTTACGGTTTTGCTTGATATACAATCTTGGACTTGTTATCTTTCTTGTATGATTGAAGATCCTAAGTTACGATGCTTGGTTGTGGATTCGGATTGTGGCCGGCGGCTAAGGAGAATATTCTTGGCTTAAGTGTGTGTTTTAAGGTGTAAAATGGAAAGATTTAGGGTTTAAGGGGGTATTTATACTTCCTTAAGCCCATATACCTAAGGCACATCTTTCTCTTTTAGTCCATGATTAATCCATCTAATTAGCCTACTTATCTTTCCCCCTTTATTATTATTTTATTCACCAACTCAAGTAAACTTTTCCATTATAAGAAATAATATACAAAATATTATTATTTGAAATTTTGGGATGTTACACTTTTGTGAATAATATGTGTATCATGGTTCACTTAATCTGACCCTTATCACCATTTGTGACATTAAAAGTGTCAAGGTTGACAAAAATGACATTTCATAATTCATGATTTATGAAATTACTCTTTTATCTTTTTGCTTTGTTTCTTTGTAAATGCAAAAAGTTTACACTAATTTAATTGATGATCGATGATTAATACCATTAACTAATCGTAGTAAAATCCCACTATACTGGATTTGAATGCAATAATGTGGCAATTGAATTCGAGAAAATCAATGGTATCAAAATGCTCTAATTTTCATCTATACCTATTAATTTGTGTGCATGCCATTAATGTCATTGGTGGAGTTAATGATCCAACATCTAACATAGTTCGTATTTACAATTATCCCACCCATGGATGTTGAGTTTTAGGCTTCCTATGGTGTTTTAAAGCTTTGACTGTACTTTTACTTTCTTTTGTCTTTTGTAAAGGGTGATTCTAATCATTATAGAAACAGAACCAAATGCATACAAAGGGCATTTAATGATGCTTATGAACGCAACTTAAAATTCAATGGCTGTGCTTGGTTACTTGAGGTGAGGTTTTAGATCTTTTTATTGTTGTTATTATGATGCCATCATGTTGTAAAATTTGCTAATTAAGTGATGATGTTATACACTCGATTTGTGAAAGATCAAAAGAAGAAATTTGGAAGCGATGTTGTTTCTTGGAGTAAAGTAGTCATAGGTGATGTCGACATACCGATTGTAATTACTCACCCGTCTGATGTTGGTAAGGGTACATTGATTAACATGTTAATTATAATTAACAAAGTTTGTTATTCCTATACATTTTGTTATGAATTATAAGGTGGCATAACCTCGCTATCCTAATATGAAACAAGGGGTAGGTATTAAATTAAGGGATTTCTGGCTAATATATTTATTTAAAATTGTAGTTATCTAATTAGTTATAATCTTAATGCATATGGGACTCGACTTTTGGTGTTTAATTAGGGGTGTTTACGTTCCGATTTTGACGGTTTTTAGTTCAAAACATACATGATGCCAACCGTTACTAACGGTTTTTGATTATTGAAAAACGGAATTTAAACCGCTAATAGCATGTTTCTTTCACGGTTTTAGTTCACCCTAGATATTCTACTTTGACATGGTATGTAGGCTGTCAACGTAATTCAGTTAGATATTGCTATATCGAAGATATAATATTATATTTTCTGTAAATGTTTTTAGTTGTAATTGTCAGGTTTAAAATTATAATCTGTTTTTGCAGAGTGAGTACCGTCTTCTATTGAGGCCGAGTGAGTTTGCAAAGTTAATTTGAGTCACCAGAGTGGATCTTATCATCCTACGAAGTTGTGAGATCTAATATTGTAATTTGTTTTGGTCATCAACAAGATAATAATTATAATATATAAATTATGATGTAAATAACTAATTGATTATGTTATACGAACTTTGACTCAACTCGAGCCTAAAAATAAGTTTTTTTCTAATTTATAATAAACATGCCCAAGAATCACTTAGCGAGCCCAATATTTAATTATGTTTTGTAAGTTAAACGACGTTGGACTCAAGTCGAGTCTAGCAATAATATGGTTTTACAAACTGGTCTGAGATTCACTTATCGGGCACGAGTAGGCTTGCAAAGCTAAACAAGGCCAATTATGACATAAGTTTTTAATTGAAATTAAGAATGACCAAGTTATGAACTGGGCACATTTAAAATTCATATTTGAAAAGAATTTTGTCATTCTTCAGTTATTTTAGGACTGAACGCTTATATATTAAGAAGTAAATTTTCATTTATTCTCTAGATTTTTTTGGATATCTAACTTATATCGTACTATGATTAATTGTGTACCCACTGTTAACGACAATGCCATTAATTCATACATGTATACTATATTATAATAATGTTGTGAAAAAAATATGATAAATTGTTTACCCACTATTTATCATATTTGGTTTTGTTGTTTATCACTAGCCACTTCTCGAATACGAAGACATAAGCTCCATATTGGTGAGCTTGATTTCGCTCTTGTGGTCTTGATAGGGAGTGGGTGGAGTGACAACGGAGACAAAGGTTCTGGATGGTAGTATCATCAGCGATTGGTCTTGATAGGGTGTGGCTTGAGCCCATGATCTATATTCCATCCATTTTAACCCAAGTCCATTACCCATATTACTTAACCCAACACAAGCCCAATTCGTACTAACTCCTACTCTATTTTATTAAATAATATAATCAATATTATTTTAGAAATTTCGGGATGTTACATGATTATAAGGTTATTTTGTAATAGTTTTATTAAGGTTGTGAGATAATTTATACCAACTGGGCCAGGGCTATATACACTCAAGTTTTGAACCATCATTTCATTCAATTTCTCCATTGAATACCACAATTAAATCATCATTCGGTGATGGCTAACTGATGTGGAAAATGGCTAAGTGGCTTCCTATGATAGATAGAAGCGACCGTTTGCATAGTGTCCTCTTGGGCGCTTAAAGGATGCAAGGTTTATGATTAATGTCTCATTTTCTTGCATATGTTGTTTTTGTTCCCAGTTCCACCCATTTTGCCTTGGTCCGAAACCAGAAAGGGTTCGATGGTAGATCATTTTTCGAGTTACAAGATAATGGAGGATATCAAAGAGAGCTTTTCGGATTCAAAAACGGTTGAAGATGCATACAACTGATTGGAATACTTGTGATAGATTTATTGTTATTAATAATTTTTTAATTTGACAAAAACAAGGAAATACAAAGAAACAAAAATCCGAAAGGACAATGTTATTATTCGGGTAATCATAAAATGTAGAGCATCGTTGTGTTGGAAATTAAGAAAAGAATAGGTTAGTCATAGTATGTAAAGTGAATTATAGTTGTCTCGCTGAGAACGGTGCCTTGGTCGTTGCTAAACCAATTCATGTGGCATGCATGATCTAACGGCTTGTTGGCCATTGAAATTTCATATAGCTTTGTGTGGTAGACACATGAATTTTTTTCATGGTGGGTGGGGGGATGAACTTTTTAGGGGTTGTTTGCCTATATATCGCTATACATTAATTTTTTCCGGTTCGGGTCAGGTCGGTTATATAAAAGAAGATAATCAAACTAAGTTTTGTATAATTAACATAAGTACAACAAACGTCATTATAAACACATAATTAAAATAATATATTTTTTAATATTGTTATTTACGCGCTTTCATTTTTGAAATCTAAACATAACCAATTATTTTAAAACTAGACCAGAGAACCAAACATGTTACTGATCCATAGGTTAGATCGATCATGCAGATTGAATTGTGTTTAGTTTTAAATAAATTTTTATTGAAACACAAATAAAAATAATCATATCGTATAAAATAAGAATGTTACAATTGTGTAGTTGAATTTTATATATAATAAATATATACATTAAAAATTATAACAAGAAATTAAAGTACATTAACTATGAAAAAAACATTATGTATAATAAAGGTTAAATTATTCCACACATTTTAAAACGTCTATAACTTTTTCATATATTATTTTTTAAAAAGAATTTCATTATATTAACAAGTGTTTTTAATCATTAATATAAGTATGATTTTGTTATATAAAAGTAAAAAATTAAAAAAAACATGTTATTATGGTACAACAATTTTTTAAAAAATGTCATACGAAAAAGTTATAATTTTTTTTAAATGATGGGGATTGACATGTGACTTGCATGTGAAGAGAAAAAAGTCATCATAAGTGGGTTATTTACCTTAATGTCTTTCTCATCAATTTTTATTTTTAAATTAATCCTTATCATCCAACTCTAATATCAATGAATTAGATTCCTACTCACTCTTCTCATTTTTGTTATACTTTGTATTTTACCTTATCCTATATAATAATAAGAGTGAAATAATGTTAATTGATTAATTTTAAAACTCTTATATGTCAAATATAATTTGTAATATGTATGCATATAGAGTATACTTTTTAGCCATTAACAAGTACTAGATATACAGCAAATAATTTATAAATAGAACCTAAAACAATAACTCACGTGTTGGAATTTCACACATCAAAGAGCATTCACAAATAATAACGACGCATACATTTATTAAAATAAAAAGATAAATTACATGACTGAAAATCTCCTTTGATGGGTAAAGTAAAAAATAATTTCCTAACTAAAAACCATTATATCGTCCTCTCTAACGTAGTGTAGTGATAAAAAGCTTGGGTTTCTCAATGGAGACCCATGTTCAATCATTACTTACAACACTTTATGGGGGACATGGCTGGCTCAATGAAAGAATCCTGAGATCTTATATCCTGAGGGCGTTCGGGTTTTTATTACCGGTGGGTGTTTAGGTGAATGGGTGTTTCTCGTAGCTGGAGATAACTTAGAGGCGCTTAAGGGCTCCGTACGGCTGGGTTGGGCCAGCTGGTGGTGGCATTCTGGTGGTGGCATTTTGCCATCAGGTCACCCCCGTACGAAGTACTTTGGTATTCTATGTTTGTTGGTCGTTCAAAAAAAATATTATACTGCTCAGACTTCAAAACAATAGTTGAATAGATTGGATAATAACAACCTTTAAAGAACTTTGACTTCTTTAAATATCCTAATTAAAAAATTGTCCTAAAGACTGCATCACTTTCTTCTTCCTATCAAAAATAACCTGCAAGCCCTACCATTTTTTTTATCAACATTCAAAACATCAATGCAGCCATCTCCGATTATCTATATTCATTAACAAAGATCCGTCGAGTTTAAGGGGTCACTTGCAAAATTTTATGGAGGGGGATCAAAATTTTCACAAATATATAACTAAAAATGAAAATTTAAGGGGGGTGGTTGCCCCCCCCCCCCCCCCGGCTAAGAGTAATGTCGCCACTGGTCACGCCACTCAGCAAAAAAGTGCAATGTTTGTAATCTATTGGGTAATTGGTATCCACGATCCAACTCACACTTCATCAACTCTTCAAATCACCAATTAACACCCATTGATGCATGCATTTAACGATAGAAACATGATGTCAACCGTTACTGACGGTTTTTATTATTGAAAAACGAAATTGAACCATTAAAAATGGTTTTGTATCACAGTTTTAGTTCACCTGAGAGATTCAACTTTGACATGGTATGTAGGTTGTCAACTTAATTCAGTTAGATAATCGTATATCGAAGATATAATTTTTTATTTGTCATAATTCTAACTTTTGTAAGTTAACGACCTTGTGCTCAACTCGAGCCTAGAAATAACCTTGTTTTTTAAACGACCCTGAGATTCACTTATCGATCACGAGTAGGGTCGCAAGCCTAAACGAGCCCAATTATGACCGATTTTTAAAAGAAACTAAGAACGACCAAGTTAAGAACTGAGCACATTTAAAAGTTGTATCTAAAATGAATTTTATTATTGTTCATATTTTTTAGAACAGGACACTTGTCAGATAACAGTTGTAGAGGAGAAGTTTGGTTTGTAAATTTTAGTTACAACGAATTAACTGGTTGTCAGAGCATCAATAAATAAAGTGCCATGCAAATTTGTTGTAAAAAATTTTAATTTTATCCATTGTACCTGGTATTCACATATAAAATATTATCGAGTACGGTGGCCTGAATAATGGTTGGTGTACCTATTTTCTTCCTGAAGTGCGGGAGAGGCGATGTTTATTTCTGACATCCTGAAAGTGTTATATGTATTACCTTGATTAGAATTAGAAATCAGAAGAATGGTAGATGCAATGTTGACAACAAAGACAGGGCATGTATATATGGGAGTTAACCTTGCAATGTGTAAAATTTGGTTTTAGTTATGAGCAGTTGGACCATATAGGGGTGTTGGTGAAAATGAAACTTCCATTGAATGCATGCATAAATGGAAATCACAACGTTTCAGAAAAATGATGTCATCAACCCGGCTCCACGAAACAGATAAAGAAACAAAGCCCTTAGAAAATGGTAACTACAAAGCTCCGCTAGACACCTTCATCTTATATATGTACACACCAATTTGATTCATATATTTAACAATGTACAAATGAAAAAACAAAACCCACACCACGAAGGCACTATGAGAAAAGGAAAACTCATATACCCTTAAGCAACACAAAAACATAACTAAAGAATAAGGAAATAACATTGGTTGTATTGATGCATCACCCACACTCGTAACCATCATACCGGTATGCCAAGCTTATGAGACTAGCAGCTCCTCTTTTGAGATATTTATGGAATTATTAATGTTTAGTATGTACTTCGCCATTACAATTGTATAATATGCGTTATAATAAGCGCTTATATTTTCTTAAGGGTCAACATTTAAAGCATTTTTCTACCTAATATGGAATGAAGAAAATCAATTACCTTATCACCTTTTTACAACTGCGGAATGTCTTCTCATTACAATTACCACTCAAATCCGGATAACATGTTATTTTCGACAATGTTCTATAACATTCGATGGTTAACAAAATGAAAAATATGTTATCGAAAGGCAAATTTATATCACCAACCTTCCATAACGTTACGATTCGAACATATTGTCATAAAATGTTATATTACATCACATCGGTGTAATGGTTCTAAACATGACAATAACAACAATCAATTTAATAAAAATTGTAAAAAAGATAGGGCCGCTATACTACTTATTCACCTTTATAAAATATGGAATATTTATCCATATACCAAACAAGTCAGTTCCAACCGACCTTCACCGAATATCACATTTCTTCTCATTACATTCATCCATAATATTTAGTTGTTCATGTTCGCACTGATAAACCATTACGCATCATATCAAACACTACAAACCAATACGAGGGGATAATTTGAATGAACCCGCGGCAACGCGCGGGCACCTATGCTAGTAATTAAATAAGTTTAAATAATATATAGACTTAACAAAATAATAATTTACCATCAACCTCTCAAACCTTATATTATCCGTCAACTCCTTATGTTTATTTCCGCATTTAATTTCTTTATTAGGCAATATCGTCAAACGCGTGAATCGTCGTCTTCATTCTTATTATCTTTTAATCTCGTTGCTCATCTGATAAAGTGAGTATCTCACTCCCCTTCTTTTTACTTATTTTAAATCCTTTTGGGGACATATGCGTTCGTAGATATTTTGTTACTATATATTACTCAACTTGCAACTGTTAGTCATGTGTGTTTAACAATTTATGTCTAACGTGTTATATGCTTATATGCTTTACTTGAATACATTTCGGAGAGGTCTAACATATTCTCATACTAGTATGATCATACGCCCGTCGTGTTAGCCATCGTCTAGTTCATCTGGCATCGAGCTTACCGACAACATATTTACTTGCTCATTTGGTTAAATTGCTTATCTCACGTGACACAGTTTGCTCTTTTATTTATTACTATATATTCACAAAATCTGGTGTTTTACTCACTCAACCTAATATTCAAATTTATTGCATTTTTAACGCATATGCATGTCATCGTGATATGATTATCAAGTTCATTTGAAGAAAACTTAGAGTTGTATGTTAGAGATAAGATAATAAGAGCTTGAATTATATTTTGTGTTTATTTATGTTATCTATGAATTATGTACTTTAAAATTTGGAAATTGTTGGATTATTTAAATTGTAATAATAGATATTATAATATTAAATATTGCATGATAATACCTTAATGGCTGTGAACAATCAGTTCACGTCCCGAAATTTCCACCTTAGGTTGGGATGTGACACTGCAAGTAATCAAATAATAATAATAATAATAATAATAATAATAATAATAATAAAAAGGTGTTGCTAACGTAAATACATTTTATTTTTACTAAACACACTTCTCACTTCAACTTTTACATTAATACTAGTTAGATTATTTTACTTCTTTTCTACATTATATTATCGTTTACTATCACTAATATTTTTCAATTATTTTATTTTTTAAATAAAATAAGCACTTTTTACTATTTTTCCTTTCATACTTATTATAAAATAAATTTATTTTTTCTAAATAATCGTATACCTTTTTTTTCTAATTAACAAACTTTTCTTTTCTTATTTTCAAAAAATGTTTTTTATATAAATGTTTTAATTTATTTGTAGAGTGTTTTTAAAGATAACTATTAGAGATAGTTTATTTTTTATTTAATCTGGGATCTTTGAAATATACAGTTCGATTCTGAAGGTGTCTGGGTTTTACCATAAGTGGGTCTTCGGGCGGGTGGGTGATGTGTGTCTAATGAGTGCTTTTTCTATGGGACTAACAACGAAGCTTTAAATTTATATAACAAAACTCCTAATGAATCCACACGCAACCGGCAAGTGTACCGATCACAAGTAGTATAGACCTAAGAAGTCCGAGTATCGAACACAAGGACACGTGAGAACGTTTATAATCACTAAACCCTAGACAATACATTCCTAAGAATAATATTTTTTTAATTGGTTTTTAATAAATTAAACTACTTGAATTAAATGACTTTAACTAAATTAATTTACTTAACTTAACTGGACTAATGAAACTGACAGACAAATCTTTCCTAATTTAAAAACTTAACTGACGATGGAGAAAACGTCTACCTAGAGAAGAATCAGATTGATGGTCTAGCAAGCTAATGGATTGAATGATCTCACGACACCGGTATCTAAATATTACACAACTAAGGTTCGCTCAAGAAAGCTAGATCACCTCTCGGTCTCACTAACAAACCCTAACTTACACTTAATTGATTTTAAGAACAAACCAGGAAACGAATGCTAAGGTGTTCTAGTGGAAATGAATACTACGCAACCAAGGATGGAGGAACATTTTGGTTTAACTCAAACTAGACCAACTAATCGCTCACAAACCCAAACCCGACAAAAACTGAACCCGCTTTCGCGCAATCCTAATCCTAACAAGCAAAGACTATGAGACGACTTTACTTCCTATCGCCTCTCAGTCTCTAAGAAGGTGCTTAACCCGCTGAATTATATCAATCCACAATCTCAATAAAACCCTACGGTTGTACCTACCGCAAACAAACTCTAAATACAAAGTAAAGAATTGAACATGCAACTATCAATCAAAACCAATTCAATTAATCGAAGTATGAGATTATGAGATAAAACCAATAATATCACAGCCACTAAACACAACCTAATTCATCATTAAACCAAACTTTCAATAGCAATTCAAGTCATATTAATCAAATAATCCATTTAGTTCATCAAAACCGAACAATAATCATCTAACCTAGGTAGAACAAAGAGGTTTAGTCAATCATAATCAATGAACAGTAGATAAAATAGATATAAATGATAAATATGTTCATATAAATCTAATTACAAAAGATTTGAATGATTAAAAACCAAAAACGAACTCACAAACGTTAAAATAGTCAAAACCAACAACCGAAGGATAAAAGATAGAGCCGTAAGCTTGTCCTCCTTGGTTTCTCCTCTAGATCAGATGTGGTGGCTGGAAATATTATGTTTAAAATCGTTCTTAGGGTATTAGCCCTTTATATATGTGTTAAACACCTCTTTTCTAATATAAAATAGGTTAAAACAAGCCCACAAGGCCCACTAGAAGACAAAATAGATGGGGTAGCTGATTCCTAAACATTCTTGGCAGTCTTTGGGACATGTGGGACGTCGCATAGCGTGGGCATGGATGCCTCACCTGGTCGCATAGCGCGGTCAGGTCCTGGGTGCTCGTTTCTTCGTTTTCTGACTCGTTTATCTTCAAGCGCGCATACCGGCTTCATCCGAATCCCGTTTGAGCTGATTCTTTCTTCATTAAACTCGTTTTTTCGCTCTCTTCAACATGGACCTATCATATACACAAATATTTAATTTCAAGCAAGAATAAGTTATATTCGTTAACTGTTTACGCACAAAACAACACAAAAACAAGATAAAAAACTATGTGTTTTGCAACACATCAGTGGGTATTCCCCATCGCATTGTCTTTTAATAAATTAAAACGATAAAATAACATAAGACTTGATCAACAAGTTTTGGTTCTTTTATATGGTAACATTAATTTTATTCACCTTAATTTAACAAAAAAATAATTATATTTGTTATAAATATTTAATATCATTATTCTTTAATTACATTTTATCATAAATGAATATACTAGCTAAAAAATTGTTAATAAAACGACTTTTAAAATTTTAAAATAAAGAATTTTAAATTCACTATATACAAAAAAAAAACATTTTTGTTTAGTTTAATAAAACATTTTTACTTTTTATCAAATAAAGTGTTTTCAAAGTTTTTTTGGAACCCCGTTTAAAATAACTTCAAATCTACTATTATAATAAAAAAAAATTGTTGTGTCACATGGCACCTAATTGTCCTATTTTTGTGCCAAGTGGCATCATTATTGTTCAACATTGAAAGTCAAAACTATCTAATTAAAAAAAATTAATAAATATTTTAAACATTCCATATTAATGATTTATCTATGATTTAATAGTAGTAAATAAAGTAAAAAATAAAAATAAAAGAATGTATGTAGAACTTTTGAAACTCATTTTAGCGTGTGTAAATTCGTGTCGTATGTTTTTAGTTTAGTAGTGAACAATTCAGAAAGTGTCACTATTTTCCTTTACTCTGAACAATACGAGAAAATGGTTCATCTCACTTGATTGCTTTTTTACTTTTAATTCTATATAATAAAATTTTTTATATGTATTGATAATTTTTGCTATAGTGACATAATTCAACACTCAAAGAGAATAATTTATTGTTAATGGAGCATATTAGTGCTCTTTCTTTTATATCTAATTATTATGTGAATATTTTATGTCACATGTTAAATGATAGTAAAATTCACTGTGCTTATTATACTTCATTTGCAGGTAAGATATTATACAAACTTGCATCAGCTAGAGTTTCGTGTCAAACTGATATAAAAATAAGTTGTTTTGATCCCCGTAATACAGTGGTACCATAGTGAGTTTTTGTTTATATTCATGAAGAAAAATTCATATCTTCTTCGATGACTATCATTGTGTTGTCTATTACTGGAACAACACTCATTTTTTTGTTTTTTTTTTAATTTCAAATCTTGCAAGTTGAGACCATAAAGTATAATTGACTACTATAAATGATAGAGAAATTGTTGTAATTATGGGTGTTGCAAACCGGTTCTATACAAAATCATTGTAAGATCATAAGTAGGAGGTTTAAAATAATAATTTGTTTCTTTTAAGTTGGTTGTTTAATATTATGATTTATTTGTGTTGTATCTTTTATACAAGAATCTCGAAATTGTTTGATATAAGGGAGGAATGATGGTTTGGATTTTAGTGAGATACTTATTTGTTGTGAATAAAACATTTGTAACAATTTTTTTAATCTGATTTACGTAATGGTCACAACAAGTTCCACTTGAAACAGACCCACTATTAGTATGACTTGGAACATGTTGGGCAAGTTCAACTTGTATTTAACCCTTTAAGTAAACGGGTCAAATTTGCTACTTGTGTTCTCTTATAGCTGGCAAATGGAGGGGTCGTGTCAGTCAGCGCAACGCATAAGAACCGATTTGGTCAGTACACAATATATTTTTTACTTTTACACACAAATAAAAAACTCACTATAACCGTCAAGTTTCTTGTATATTGTTGAAGTTGAGTAAAATGTGTTAAGATCATCTGAAGTTATAAGTTTAGTAAGACGGCATGTTTAAAATTGAAAAAAATTGTTATAAAATGCCTATCACTTAATTGGTATTACACTTTCTTTGCCGATATTACCAAATATGTAGTTGCCATACTTATAATTTATAACATAAGGCATGAATTGGAAAAAAGACATGAAGTAATCCGCACAAGTTTATTTTTTATTAGTTATGGATGGTTAATAATTAATATCATTAAACCCCAAATTTGAATATTTTGGTAATTTTTTTTACCAATAGAAACTATTGTAGTTGTTATTTCAGTAGAAAGATATGTTAGACTAAACATATCACCCCCTCCTCTACTTGTCATACCCCGTCCCTAAGACTTTTTATTCTTTTAACAATTTTTTTTGACATATTACTACCATATAACATATTTTTTTTACATTTTATAGTTTTCTTTTAAAATATCAAAGCAAAAACTATAAAGTTTTTGCTTTTATATTTATTTATTTTTTTGTATGTCACTATTTTGTGCTTATTTTTCTTTATTATAATAATAATACTTTATTATTATCAGTGTTCATGTATATGTGTGTATTGATATATGTTTAGCCATATTCATGTACATTAAAAAGCTAAATTAGAAAACTTTCATAATATGAAATTTGTTTTTAAAAAATACAAACTATCTTTAAAAACTATTAAAAAAAGCAACTACCTCGATGTGATATGAGCGTGAAGAGGGTTCAAGAATTTTTTTTTCGATCGGTGACTTTTACAGTTAAGTTATCTCACTGCGCGAGCACGCCGCGCCCCGCCACCCTACTCAGGCCAACTATGTTGGCATGATCAAGATCCACGTTGGTATCCGAGTTTGGCTTGGCGATCCCGGTAAAACCCAGTTGTCTCACCCCGCCCGAAGGCACGACCGGTTTTAATGATCTGGTAAAATCCGGTCGGAATCAGGATTCGAACCCGGGTCATCCATTATGTTCT